>NW_027143780.1:0-48615 GCF_026170545.1 Melanerpes formicivorus
CCATCTGATCTAACTTCTGGAGGCAGTCAAAATGAGCCTTAGAATTCTTCCCTACCTTATTCCTGTGCTGAGATACAGGCTGCTCCAACCTGCTGTAAAATGCTTGATTTCGAGAGTGAGCGAAACTAATGAAAACATTGTTGGGGTAAAACCTAAAGGGAAAGACCTAGCACCAAATCCAATTTGCCATCTGATCTAACTTCTGGAGGCAGTCAAAATGATCCTTAGAATTCTTCCCTACCTTATTCCTGTGCTGAGATACAGGCTGCTCCAACCTGCTGTAAAATGCTTGATTTCGAGAGTGAGCGAAACTAATGAAAACATTGTTGGGGTAAAACCTAAAGGGAAAGACCTAGCACCAAATCCAATTTGCCATCTGATCTAACTTCTGGAGGCAGTCAAAATGAGCCTTAGAATTCTTCCCTACCTTATTCCTGTGCTGAGATACAGGCTGCTCCAACCTGCTGTAAAATGCTTGATTTCGAGAGTGAGCGAAACTAATGAAAACATTGTTGGGGTAAAACCTAAAGGGAAAGACCTAGCACCAAATCCAATTTGCCATCTGATCTAACTTCTGGAGGCAGTCAAAATGAGCCTTAGAATTCTTCCCTACCTTATTCCTGTGCTGAGATACAGGCTGCTCCAACCTGCTGTAAAATGCTTGATTTCGAGAGTGAGCGAAACTAATGAAAACATTGTTGGGGTAAAACCTAAAGGGAAAGACCTAGCACCAAATCCAATTTGCCATCTGATCTAACTTCTGGAGGCAGTCAAAATGAGCCTTAGAATTCTTCCCTACCTTATTCCTGTGCTGAGATACAGGCTGCTCCAACCTGCTGTAAAATGCTTGATTTCGAGAGTGAGCGAAACTAATGAAAACATTGTTGGGGTAAAACCTAAAGGGAAAGACCTAGCACCAAATCCAATTTGCCATCTGATCTAACTTCTGGAGGCAGTCAAAATGATCCTTAGAATTCTTCCCTACCTTATTCCTGTGCTGAGATACAGGCTGCTCCAACCTGCTGTAAAATGCTTGATTTCGAGAGTGAGCGAAACTAATGAAAACATTGTTGGGGTAAAACCTAAAGGGAAAGACCTAGCACCAAATCCAATTTGCCATCTGATCTAACTTCTGGAGGCAGTCAAAATGATCCTTAGAATTCTTCCCTACCTTATTCCTGTGCTGAGATACAGGCTGCTCCAACCTGCTGTAAAATGCTTGATTTCGAGAGTGAGCGAAACTAATGAAAACATTGTTGGGGTAAAACCTAAAGGGAAAGACCTAGCACCAAATCCAATTTGCCATCTGATCTAACTTCTGGAGGCAGTCAAAATGAGCCTTAGAATTCTTCCCTACCTTATTCCTGTGCTGAGATACAGGCTGCTCCAACCTGCTGTAAAATGCTTGATTTCGAGAGTGAGCGAAACTAATGAAAACATTGTTGGGGTAAAACCTAAAGGGAAAGACCTAGCACCAAATCCAATTTGCCATCTGATCTAACTTCTGGAGGCAGTCAAAATGATCCTTAGAATTCTTCCCTACCTTATTCCTGTGCTGAGATACAGGCTGCTCCAACCTGCTGTAAAATGCTTGATTTCGAGAGTGAGCGAAACTAATGAAAACATTGTTGGGGTAAAACCTAAAGGGAAAGACCTAGCACCAAATCCAATTTGCCATCTGATCTAACTTCTGGAGGCAGTCAAAATGAGCCTTAGAATTCTTCCCTACCTTATTCCTGTGCTGAGATACAGGCTGCTCCAACCTGCTGTAAAATGCTTGATTTCGAGAGTGAGCGAAACTAATGAAAACATTGTTGGGGTAAAACCTAAAGGGAAAGACCTAGCACCAAATCCAATTTGCCATCTGATCTAACTTCTGGAGGCAGTCAAAATGAGCCTTAGAATTCTTCCCTACCTTATTCCTGTGCTGAGATACAGGCTGCTCCAACCTGCTGTAAAATGCTTGATTTCGAGAGTGAGCGAAACTAATGAAAACATTGTTGGGGTAAAACCTAAAGGGAAAGACCTAGCACCAAATCCAATTTGCCATCTGATCTAACTTCTGGAGGCAGTCAAAATGAGCCTTAGAATTCTTCCCTACCTTATTCCTGTGCTGAGATACAGGCTGCTCCAACCTGCTGTAAAATGCTTGATTTCGAGAGTGAGCGAAACTAATGAAAACATTGTTGGGGTAAAACCTAAAGGGAAAGACCTAGCACCAAATCCAATTTGCCATCTGATCTAACTTCTGGAGGCAGTCAAAATGAGCCTTAGAATTCTTCCCTACCTTATTCCTGTGCTGAGATACAGGCTGCTCCAACCTGCTGTAAAATGCTTGATTTCGAGAGTGAGCGAAACTAATGAAAACATTGTTGGGGTAAAACCTAAAGGGAAAGACCTAGCACCAAATCCAATTTGCCATCTGATCTAACTTCTGGAGGCAGACAAAATGATCCTTAGAATTCTTCCCTACCTTATTCCTGTGCTGAGATACAGGCTGCTCCAACCTGCTGTAAAATGCTTGATTTCGAGAGTGAGCGAAACTAATGAAAACATCGTTGGGGTAAAACCTAAAGGGAAAGACCTAGCACCAAATCCAATTTGCCATCTGATCTAACTTCTGGAGGCAGTCAAAATGAGCCTTAGAATTCTTCCCTACCTTATTCCTGTGCTGAGATACAGGCTGCTCCAACCTGCTGTAAAATGCTTGATTTCGAGAGTGAGCGAAACTAATGAAAACATTGTTGGGGTAAAACCTAAAGGGAAAGACCTAGCACCAAATCCAATTTGCCATCTGATCTAACTTCTGGAGGCAGTCAAAATGAGCCTTTGAATTCTTCCCTACCTTATTCCTGTGCTGAGATACAGGCTGCTCCAACCTGCTGTAAAATGCTTGATTTCGAGAGTGAGCGAAACACATTGTTGGGGTAAAACCTAAAGGGAAAGACCTAGCACCAAATCCAATTTGCCATCTGATCTAACTTCTGGAGGCAGTCAAAATGAGCCTTTGAATTCTTCCCTACCTTATTCCTGTGCTGAGACTACAGGCTGCTCCAACCTGCTGTAAAATGCTTGATTTCGAGAGTGAGCGAAACTAATGAAAACATTGTTGGGGTAAAACCTAAAGGGAAAGACCTAGCACCAAATCCAATTTGCCATCTGATCTAACTTCTGGAGGCAGTCAAAATGAGCCTTAGAATTCTTCCCTACCTTATTCCTGTGCTGAGATACAGGCTGCTCCAACCTGCTGTAAAATGCTTGATTTCGAGAGTGAGCGAAACTAATGAAAACATTGTTGGGGTAAAACCTAAAGGGAAAGACCTAGCACCAAATCCAATTTGCCATCTGATCTAACTTCTGGAGGCAGTCAAAATGAGCCTTAGAATTCTTCCCTACCTTATTCCTGTGCTGAGATACAGGCTGCTCCAACCTGCTGTAAAATGCTTGATTTCGAGAGTGAGCGAAACTAATGAAAAACATTGTTGGGGTAAAACCTAAAGGGAAAGACCTAGCACCAAATCCAATTTGCCATCTGATCTAACTTCTGGAGGCAGTCAAAATGATCCTTAGAATTCTTCCCTACCTTATTCCTGTGCCTGAGATACAGGCTGCTCCAACCTGCTGTAAAATGCTTGATTTCGAGAGTGAGCGAAACTAATGAAAACATTGTTGGGGTAAAACCTAAAGGGAAAGACCTAGCACCAAATCCAATTTGCCATCTGATCTAACTTCTGGAGGCAGTCAAAATGAGCCTTTGAATTCTTCCCTACCTTATTCCTGTGCTGAGATACAGGCTGCTCCAACCTGCTGTAAAATGCTTGATTTCGAGAGTGAGCGAAACTAATGAAAACATTGTTGGGGTAAAACCTAAAGGGAAAGACCTAGCACCAAATCCAATTTGCCATCTGATCTAACTTCTGGAGGCAGTCAAAATGAGCCTTTGAATTCTTCCCTACCTTATTCCTGTGCTGAGATACAGGCTGCTCCAACCTGCTGTAAAATGCTTGATTTCGAGAGTGAGCGAAACTAATGAAAACATTGTTGGGGTAAAACCTAAAGGGAAAGACCTAGCACCAAATCCAATTTGCCATCTGATCTAACTTCTGGAGGCAGTCAAAATGAGCATTTGAATTCCTCCCTACCTTATTCCTGTGCTGAGATACAGGCTGCTCCAACCTGCTGTAAAATGCTTGATTTCGAGAGTGAGCAAAACTAATGAAAACATTGTTGGGGTAAAACCTAAAGGGAAAGACCTAGCACCAAATCCAATTTGCCATCTGATCTAACTTCTGGAGGCAGTCAAAATGAGCCTTAGAATTCTTCCCTACCTTATTCCTGTGCTGAGATACAGGCTGCTCCAACCTGCTGTAAAATGCTTGATTTCGAGAGTGAGCGAAACTAATGAAAACATTGTTGGGGTAAAACCTAAAGGGAAAGACCTAGCACCAAATCCAGTTTGCCATCTGATCTAACTTCTGGAGGCAGTCAAAATGAGCCTTAGAATTCTTCCCTACCTTATTCCTGTGCTGAGATACAGGCTGCTCCAACCTGCTGTAAAATGCTTGATTTCGAGAGTGAGCGAAACTAATGAAAACATTGTTGGGGTAAAACCTAAAGGGAAAGACCTAGCACCAAATCCAATTTGCCATCTGATCTAACTTCTGGGAGGCAGTCAAAATGAGCCTTAGAATTCTTCCCTACCTTATTCCTGTGCTGAGATACAGGCTGCTCCAACCTGCTGTAAAATGCTTGATTTCGAGAGTGAGCGAAACTAATGAAAACATTGTTGGGGTAAAACCTAAAGGGAAAGACCTAGCACCAAATCCAATTTGCCATCTGATCTAACTTCTGGAGGCAGTCAAAATGAGCCTTTGAATTCTTCCCTACCTTATTCCCTGTGCTGAGATACAGGCTGCTCCAACCTGCTGTAAAATGCTTGATTTCGAGAGTGAGCGAAAACTAATGAAAAACATTGCTGGGGTAAAACCTAAAGGGAAAGACCTAGCACCAAATCCAATTTGCCATCTGATCTAACTTCTGGAGGCAGTCAAAATGAGCCTTAGAATTCTTCCCTACCTTATTCCTGTGCTGAGATACAGGCTGCTCCAACCTGCTGTAAAATGCTTGATTTCGAGAGTGAGCGAAACTAATGAAAACATTGTTGGGGTAAAACCCTAAAGGGAAAGACCTAGCACCAAATCCAATATTTGCCATCTGATCTAACTTCTGGAGGCAGTCAAAATGAGCCTTAGAATTCTTCCCTACCTTATTCCTGTGCTGAGATACAGGCTGCTCCAACCTGCTGTAAAATGCTTGATTTCGAGAGTGAGCGAAACTAATGAAAACATTGTTGGGGTAAAACCTAAAGGGAAAGACCTAGCACCAAATCCAATTTGCCATCTGATCTAACTTCTGGAGGCAGTCAAAATGAGCCTTAGAATTCTTCCCTACCTTATTCCTGTGCTGAGATACAGGCTGCTCCAACCTGCTGTAAAATGCTTGATTTCGAGAGTGAGCGAAACTAATGAAAACATTGTTGGGGTAAAACCTAAAGGGAAAGACCTAGCACCAAATCCAATTTGCCATCTGATCTAACTTCTGGAGGCAGTCAAAATGAGCCTTAGAATTCTTCCCTACCTTATTCCTGTGCTGAGATACAGGCTGCTCCAACCTGCTGTAAAATGCTTGATTTCGAGAGTGAGCGAAACTAATGAAAACATTGTTGGGGTAAAACCTAAAGGGAAAGACCTAGCACCAAATCCAATTTGCCATCTGATCTAACTTCTGGAGGCAGTCAAAATGAGCCTTTGAATTCTTCCCTACCTTATTCCTGTGCTGAGATACAGGCTGCTCCAACCTGCTGTAAAATGCTTGATTTCGAGAGTGAGCGAAACTAATGAAAACATTGTTGGGGTAAAACCTAAAGGGAAAGACCTAGCACCAAATCCAATTTGCCATCTGATCTAACTTCTGGAGGCAGTCAAAATGAGCCTTAGAATTCTTCCCTACCTTATTCCTGTGCTGAGATACAGGCTGCTCCAACCTGCTGTAAAATGCTTGATTTCGAGAGTGAGCGAAACTAATGAAAACATTGTTGGGGTAAAACCTAAAGGGAAAGACCTAGCACCAAATCCAATTTGCCATCTGATCTAACTTCTGGAGGCAGTCAAAATGATCCTTAGAATTCTTCCCTACCTTATTCCTGTGCTGAGATACAGGCTGCTCCAACCTGCTGTAAAATGCTTGATTTCGAGAGTGAGCGAAACTAATGAAAACATTGTTGGGGTAAAACCTAAAGGGAAAGACCTAGCACCAAATCCAGTTTGCCATCTGATCTAACTTCTGGAGGCAGTCAAAATGAGCCTTAGAATTCTTCCCTACCTTATTCCTGTGCTGAGATACAGGCTGCTCCAACCTGCTGTAAAATGCTTGATTTCGAGAGTGAGCGAAACTAATGAAAACATTGTTGGGGTAAAACCTAAAGGGAAAGACCTAGCACCAAATCCAATTTGCCATCTGATCTAACTTCTGGAGGCAGTCAAAATGATCCTTAGAATTCTTCCCTACCTTATTCCTGTGCTGAGATACAGGCTGCTCCAACCTGCTGTAAAATGCTTGATTTCGAGAGTGAGCGAAACTAATGAAAACATTGTTGGGGTAAAACCTAAAGGGAAAGACCTAGCACCAAATCCAATTTGCCATCTGATCTAACTTCTGGAGGCAGTCAAAATGAGCCTTTGAATTCTTCCCTACCTTATTCCTGTGCTGAGATACAGGCTGCTCCAACCTGCTGTAAAATGCTTGATTTCGAGAGTGAGCGAAACTAATGAAAACATTGTTGGGGTAAAACCTAAAGGGAAAGACCTAGCACCAAATCCAATTTGCCATCTGATCTAACTTCTGGAGGCAGTCAAAATGAGCCTTAGAATTCTTCCCTACCTTATTCCTGTGCTGAGATACAGGCTGCTCCAACCTGCTGTAAAATGCTTGATTTCGAGAGTGAGCGAAACTAATGAAAACATTGTTGGGGTAAAACCTAAAGGGAAAGACCTAGCACCAAATCCAATTTGCCATCTGATCTAACTTCTGGAGGCAGTCAAAATGAGCCTTAGAATTCTTCCCTACCTTATTCCTGTGCTGAGATACAGGCTGCTCCAACCTGCTGTAAAATGCTTGATTTCGAGAGTGAGCGAAACTAATGAAAACATTGTTGGGGTAAAACCTAAAGGGAAAGACCTAGCACCAAATCCAATTTGCCATCTGATCTAACTTCTGGAGGCAGTCAAAATGATCCTTAGAATTCTTCCCTACCTTATTCCTGTGCTGAGATACAGGCTGCTCCAACCTGCTGTAAAATGCTTGATTTCGAGAGTGAGCGAAACTAATGAAAACATTGTTGGGGTAAAACCTAAAGGGAAAGACCTAGCACCAAATCCAATTTGCCATCTGATCTAACTTCTGGAGGCAGTCAAAATGAGCCTTAGAATTCTTCCCTAGCTTATTCCTGTGCTGAGATACAGGCTGCTCCAACCTGCTGTAAAATGCTTGATTTCGAGAGTGAGCGAAACTAATGAAAACATTGTTGGGGTAAAACCTAAAGGGAAAGACCTAGCACCAAATCCAATTTGCCATCTGATCTAACTTCTGGAGGCAGTCAAAATGATCCTTAGAATTCTTCCCTACCTTATTCCTGTGCTGAGATACAGGCTGCTCCAACCTGCTGTAAAATGCTTGATTTCGAGAGTGAGCGAAACTAATGAAAACATTGTTGGGGTAAAACCTAAAGGGAAAGACCTAGCACCAAATCCAATTTGCCATCTGATCTAACTTCTGGAGGCAGTCAAAATGAGCCTTTGAATTCTTCCCTACCTTATTCCTGTGCTGAGATACAGGCTGCTCCAACCTGCTGTAAAATGCTTGATTTCGAGAGTGAGCGAAACTAATGAAAACATTGTTGGGGTAAAACCTAAAGGGAAAGACCTAGCACCAAATCCAATTTGCCATCTGATCTAACTTCTGGAGGCAGTCAAAATGAGCCTTAGAATTCTTCCCTACCTTATTCCTGTGCTGAGATACAGGCTGCTCCAACCTGCTGTAAAATGCTTGATTTCGAGAGTGAGCGAAACTAATGAAAACATTGTTGGGGTAAAACCTAAAGGGAAAGACCTAGCACCAAATCCAATTTGCCATCTGATCTAACTTCTGGAGGCAGTCAAAATGATCCTTAGAATTCTTCCCTACCTTATTCCTGTGCTGAGATACAGGCTGCTCCAACCTGCTGTAAAATGCTTGATTTCGAGAGTGAGCGAAACTAATGAAAACATTGTTGGGGTAAAACCTACAGGGAAAGACCTAGCACCAAATCCAATTTGCCATCTGATCTAACTTCTGGAGGCAGTCAAAATGAGCCTTAGAATTCTTCCCTACCTTATTCCTGTGCTGAGATACAGGCTGCTCCAACCTGCTGTAAAATGCTTGATTTCGAGAGTGAGCGAAACTAATGAAAACATTGTTGGGGTAAAACCTAAAGGGAAAGACCTAGCACCAAATCCAATTTGCCATCTGATCTAACTTCTGGAGGCAGTCAAAATGAGCCTTAGAATTCTTCCCTACCTTATTCCTGTGCTGAGATACAGGCTGCTCCAACCTGCTGTAAAATGCTTGATTTCGAGAGTGAGCGAAACTAATGAAAACATTGTTGGGGTAAAACCTAAAGGGAAAGACCTAGCACCAAATCCAATTTGCCATCTGATCTAACTTCTGGAGGCAGTCAAAATGATCCTTAGAATTCTTCCCTACCTTATTCGCTGAGATACAGGCTGCTCCAACCTGCTGTAAAATGCTTGATTTCGAGAGTGAGCGAAACTAATGAAAACATTGTTGGGGTAAAACCTAAAGGGAAAGACCTAGCACCAAATCCAATTTGCCATCTGATCTAACTTCTGGAGGCAGTCAAAATGATCCTTAGAATTCTTCCCTACCTTATTCCTGTGCTGAGATACAGGCTGCTCCAACCTGCTGTAAAATGCTTGATTTCGAGAGTGAGCGAAACTAATGAAAACATTGTTGGGGTAAAACCTAAAGGGAAAGACCTAGCACCAAATCCAATTTGCCATCTGATCTAACTTCTGGAGGCAGTCAAAATGATCCTTAGAATTCTTCCCTACCTTATTCCTGTGCTGAGATACAGGCTGCTCCAACCTGCTGTAAAATGCTTGATTTCGAGAGTGAGCGAAACTAATGAAAACATTGTTGGGGTAAAACCTAAAGGGAAAGACCTAGCACCAAATCCAATTTGCCATCTGATCTAACTTCTGGAGGCAGTCAAAATGAGCCTTAGAATTCTTCCCTACCTTATTCCTGTGCTGAGATACAGGCTGCTCCAACCTGCTGTAAAATGCTTGATTTCGAGAGTGAGCGAAACTAATGAAAACATTGTTGGGGTAAAACCTAAAGGGAAAGACCTAGCACCAAATCCAATTTGCCATCTGATCTAACTTCTGGAGGCAGTCAAAATGAGCATTTGAATTCTTCCCTACCTTATTCCTGTGCTGAGATACAGGCTGCTCCAACCTGCTGTAAAATGCTTGATTTCGAGAGTGAGCGAAACTAATGAAAACATTGTTGGGGGTAAAACCTAAAGGGAAAGACCTAGCACCAAATCCAATTTGCCATCTGATCTAACTTCTGGAGGCAGTCAAAATGAGCCTTAGAATTCTTCCCTACCTTATTCCTGTGCTGAGATACAGGCTGCTCCAACCTGCTGTAAAATGCTTGATTTCGAGAGTGAGCGAAACTAATGAAAACATTGTTGGGGTAAAACCTAAAGGGAAAGACCTAGCACCAAATCCAATTTGCCATCTGATCTAACTTCTGGAGGCAGTCAAAATGATCCTTAGAATTCTTCCCTACCTTATTCCTGTGCTGAGATACAGGCTGCTCCAACCTGCTGTAAAATGCTTAATTTCGAGAGTGAGCGAAACTAATGAAAACATTGTTGGGGTAAAACCTAAAGGGAAAGACCTAGCACCAAATCCAATTTGCCATCTGATCTAACTTCTGGAGGCAGTCAAAATGATCCTTTGAATTCTTCCCTACCTTATTCCTGTGCTGAGATACAGGCTGCTCCAACCTGCTGTAAAATGCTTGATTTCGAGAGTGAGCGAAACTAATGAAAACATTGTTGGGGTAAAACCTAAAGGGAAAGACCTAGCACCAAATCCAATTTGCCATCTGATCTAACTTCTGGAGGCAGTCAAAATGATCCTTAGAATTCTTCCCTACCTTATTCCTGTGCTGAGATACAGGCTGCTCCAACCTGCTGTAAAATGCTTGATTTCGAGAGTGAGGCGAAACTAATGAAAACATTGTTGGGGTAAAACCTAAAGGGAAAGACCTAGCACCAAATCCAATTTGCCATCTGATCTAACTTCTGGAGGCAGTCAAAATGAGCCTTAGAATTCTTCCCTACCTTATTCCTGTGCTGAGATACAGGCTGCTCCAACCTGCTGTAAAATGCTTGATTTCGAGAGTGAGCGAAACTAATGAAAACATTGTTGGGGTAAAACCTAAAGGGAAAGACCTAGCACCAAATCCAATTTGCCATCTGATCCAACTTCTGGAGGCAGTCAAAATGATCCTTAGAATTCTTCCCTACCTTATTCCTGTGCTGAGATACAGGCTGCTCCAACCTGCTGTAAAATGCTTGATTTCGAGAGTGAGCGAAACTAATGAAAACATTGTTGGGGTAAAACCTAAAGGGAAAGACCTAGCACCAAATCCAATTTGCCATCTGATCTAACTTCTGGAGGCAGTCAAAATGATCCTTAGAATTCTTCCCTACCTTATTCCTGTGCTGAGATACAGGCTGCTCCAACCTGCTGTAAAATGCTTGATTTCGAGAGTGAGCGAAACTAATGAAAACATTGTTGGGGTAAAACCTAAAGGGGAAAGACCTAGCACCAAATCCAATTTGCCATCTGATCTAACTTCTGGAGGCAGTCAAAATGATCCTTAGAATTCTTCCCTACCTTATTCCTGTGCTGAGATACAGGCTGCTCCAACCTGCTGTAAAATGCTTGATTTCGAGAGTGAGCGAAACTAATGAAAACATTGTTGGGGTAAAACCTAAAGGGAAAGACCTAGCACCAAATCCAATTTGCCATCTGATCTAACTTCTGGAGGCAGTCAAAATGATCCTTAGAATTCTTCCCTACCTTATTCCTGTGCTGAGATACAGGCTGCTCCAACCTGCTGTAAAATGCTTGATTTCGAGAGTGAGCGAAACTAATTAAAACATTGTTGGGGTAAAACCTAAAGGGAAAGACCTAGCACCAAATCCAATTTGCCATCTGATCTAACTTCTGGAGGCAGTCAAAATGAGCCTTAGAATTCTTCCCTACCTTATTCCTGTGCTGAGATACAGGCTGCTCCAACCTGCTGTAAAATGCTTGATTTCGAGAGTGAGCGAAACTAATGAAAACATTGTTGGGGTAAAACCTAAAGGGAAAGACCTAGCACCAAATCCAATTTGCCATCTGATCTAACTTCTGGAGGCAGTCAAAATGAGCCTTAGAATTCTTCCCTACCTTATTCCTGTGCTGAGATACAGGCTGCTCCAACCTGCTGTAAAATGCTTGATTTCGAGAGTGAGCGAAACTAATGAAAACATTGTTGGGGTAAAACCTAAAGGGAAAGACCTAGCACCAAATCCAATTTGCCATCTGATCTAACTTCTGGAGGCAGTCAAAATGATCCTTTGAATTCTTCCCTACCTTATTCCTGTGCTGAGATACAGGCTGCTCCAACCTGCTGTAAAATGCTTGATTTCGAGAGTGAGCGAAACTAATGAAAACATTGTTGGGGTAAAACCTAAAGGGAAAGACCTAGCACCAAATCCAATTTGCCATCTGATCTAACTTCTGGAGGCAGTCAAAATGAGCCTTAGAATTCTTCCCTACCTTATTCCTGTGCTGAGATACAGGCTGCTCCAACCTGCTGTAAAATGCTTGATTTCGAGAGTGAGCGAAACTAATGAAAACATTGTTGGGGTAAAACCTAAAGGGAAAGACCTAGCACCAAATCCAATTTGCCATCTGATCTAACTTCTGGAGGCAGTCAAAATGAGCCTTAGAATTCTTCCCTACCTTATTCCTGTGCTGAGATACAGGCTGCTCCAACCTGCTGTAAAATGCTTGATTTCGAGAGTGAGCGAAACTAATGAAAACATTGTTGGGGTAAAACCTAAAGGGAAAGACCTAGCACCAAATCCAATTTGCCATCTGATCTAACTTCTGGAGGCAGTCAAAATGATCCTTAGAATTCTTCCCTACCTTATTCCTGTGCTGAGATACAGGCTACTCCAACCTGCTGTAAAATGCTTGATTTCGAGAGTGAGCGAAACTAATGAAAACATTGTTGGGGTAAAACCTAAAGGGAAAGACCTAGCACCAAATCCAATTTGCCATCTGATCTAACTTCTGGAGGCAGTCAAAATGAGCCTTAGAATTCTTCCCTACCTTATTCCTGTGCTGAGATACAGGCTGCTCCAACCTGCTGTAAAATGCTTGATTTCGAGAGTGAGCGAAACTAATGAAAACATTGTTGGGGTAAAACCTAAAGGGAAAGACCTAGCACCAAATCCAATTTGCCATCTGATCTAACTTCTGGAGGCAGTCAAAATGATCCTTTGAATTCTTCCCTACCTTATTCCTGTGCTGAGATACAGGCTGCTCCAACCTGCTGTAAAATGCTTGATTTCGAGAGTGAGCGAAACTAATGAAAACATTGTTGGGGTAAAACCTAAAGGGAAAGACCTAGCACCAAATCCAATTTGCCATCTGATCTAACTTCTGGAGGCAGTCAAAATGAGCCTTAGAATTCTTCCCTACCTTATTCCTGTGCTGAGATACAGGCTGCTCCAACCTGCTGTAAAATGCTTGATTTCGAGAGTGAGCGAAACTAATGAAAACATTGTTGGGGTAAAACCTAAAGGGAAAGACCTAGCACCAAATCCAATTTGCCATCTGATCTAACTTCTGGAGGCAGTCAAAATGAGCCTTAGAATTCTTCCCTACCTTATTCCTGTGCTGAGATACAGGCTGCTCCAACCTGCTGTAAAATGCTTGATTTCGAGAGTGAGCGAAACTAATGAAAACATTGTTGGGGTAAAACCTAAAGGGAAAGACCTAGCACCAAATCCAATTTGCCATCTGATCTAACTTCTGGAGGCAGTCAAAATGAGCCTTAGAATTCTTCCCTACCTTATTCCTGTGCTGAGATACAGGCTGCTCCAACCTGCTGTAAAATGCTTGATTTCGAGAGTGAGCGAAACTAATGAAAACATTGTTGGGGTAAAACCTAAAGGGAAAGACCTAGCACCAAATCCAATTTGCCATCTGATCTAACTTCTGGAGGCAGTCAAAATGATCCTTTGAATTCTTCCCTACCTTATTCCTGTGCTGAGATACAGGCTGCTCCAACCTGCTGTAAAATGCTTGATTTCGAGAGTGAGCGAAACTAATGAAAACATTGTTGGGGTAAAACCTAAAGGGAAAGACCTAGCACCAAATCCAATTTGCCATCTGATCTAACTTCTGGAGGCAGTCAAAATGAGCCTTAGAATTCTTCCCTACCTTATTCCTGTGCTGAGATACAGGCTGCTCCAACCTGCTGTAAAATGCTTGATTTCGAGAGTGAGCGAAACTAATGAAAACATTGTTGGGGTAAAACCTAAAGGGAAAGACCTAGCACCAAATCCAATTTGCCATCTGATCTAACTTCTGGAGGCAGTCAAAATGAGCCTTAGAATTCTTCCCTACCTTATTCCTGTGCTGAGATACAGGCTGCTCCAACCTGCTGTAAAATGCTTGATTTCGAGAGTGAGCGAAACTAATGAAAACATTGTTGGGGTAAAACCTAAAGGGAAAGACCTAGCACCAAATCCAATTTGCCATCTGATCTAACTTCTGGAGGCAGTCAAAATGATCCTTAGAATTCTTCCCTACCTTATTCCTGTGCTGAGATACAGGCTGCTCCAACCTGCTGTAAAATGCTTGATTTCGAGAGTGAGCGAAACTAATGAAAACATTGTTGGGGTAAAACCTAAAGGGAAAGACCTAGCACCAAATCCAATTTGCCATCTGATCTAACTTCTGGAGGCAGTCAAAATGAGCCTTAGAATTCTTCCCTACCTTATTCCTGTGCTGAGATACAGGCTGCTCCAACCTGCTGTAAAATGCTTGATTTCGAGAGTGAGCGAAACTAATGAAAACATTGTTGGGGTAAAACCTAAAGGGAAAGACCTAGCACCAAATCCAATTTGCCATCTGATCTAACTTCTGGAGGCAGTCAAAATGAGCCTTAGAATTCTTCCCTACCTTATTCCTGTGCTGAGATACAGGCTGCTCCAACCTGCTGTAAAATGCTTGATTTCGAGAGTGAGCGAAACTAATGAAAACATTGTTGGGGTAAAACCTAAAGGGAAAGACCTAGCACCAAATCCAATTTGCCATCTGATCTAACTTCTGGAGGCAGTCAAAATGATCCTTAGAATTCTTCCCTACCTTATTCCTGTGCTGAGATACAGGCTGCTCCAACCTGCTGTAAAATGCTTGATTTCGAGAGTGAGCGAAACTAATGAAAACATTGTTGGGGTAAAACCTAAAGGGAAAGACCTAGCACCAAATCCAATTTGCCATCTGATCTAACTTCTGGAGGCAGTCAAAATGAGCCTTAGAATTCTTCCCTACCTTATTCCTGTGCTGAGATACAGGCTGCTCCAACCTGCTGTAAAATGCTTGATTTCGAGAGTGAGCGAAACTAATGAAAACATTGTTGGGGTAAAACCTAAAGGGAAAGACCTAGCACCAAATCCAATTTGCCATCTGATCTAACTTCTGGAGGCAGTCAAAATGAGCCTTAGAATTCTTCCCTACCTTATTCCTGTGCTGAGATACAGGCTGCTCCAACCTGCTGTAAAATGCTTGATTTCGAGAGTGAGCGAAACTAATGAAAACATTGTTGGGGTAAAACCTAAAGGGAAAGACCTAGCACCAAATCCAATTTGCCATCTGATCTAACTTCTGGAGGCAGTCAAAATGAGCCTTAGAATTCTTCCCTACCTTATTCCTGTGCTGAGATACAGGCTGCTCCAACCTGCTGTAAAATGCTTGATTTCGAGAGTGAGCGAAACTAATGAAAACATTGTTGGGGTAAAACCTAAAGGGAAAGACCTAGCACCAAATCCAATTTGCCATCTGATCTAACTTCTGGAGGCAGTCAAAATGAGCCTTAGAATTCTTCCCTACCTTATTCCTGTGCTGAGATACAGGCTGCTCCAACCTGCTGTAAAATGCTTGATTTCGAGAGTGAGCGAAACTAATGAAAACATTGTTGGGGTAAAACCTAAAGGGAAAGACCTAGCACCAAATCCAATTTGCCATCTGATCTAACTTCTGGAGGCAGTCAAAATGAGCCTTAGAATTCTTCCCTACCTTATTCCTGTGCTGAGATACAGGCTGCTCCAACCTGCTGTAAAATGCTTGATTTCGAGAGTGAGCGAAACTAATGAAAACATTGTTGGGGTAAAACCTAAAGGGAAAGACCTAGCACCAAAAATTTGCCATCTGATCTAACTTCTGGAGGCAGTCAAAATGAGCCTTAGAATTCTTCCCTACCTTATTCCTGTGCTGAGATACAGGCTGCTCCAACCCTGCTGTAAAATGCTTGATTTCGAGAGTGAGCCGAAACTAATGAAAACATTGTTGGGGTAAAACCTAAAGGGAAAGACCTAGCACCAAATCCAATTTGCCATCTGATCTAACTTCTGGAGGCAGTCAAAATGAGCCTTAGAATTCTTCCCTACCTTATTCCCTGTGCTGAGATACAGGCTGCTCCAACCTGCTGTAAAATGCTTGATTTCGAGAGTGAGCGAAAACTAATGAAAACATTGTTGGGGTAAAACCTAAAGGGAAAGACCTAGCACCAAATCCAATTTGCCATCTGATCT
This sequence comes from Melanerpes formicivorus, assembly GCF_026170545.1. NCBI lineage: Eukaryota > Metazoa > Chordata > Aves > Piciformes > Picidae > Melanerpes > Melanerpes formicivorus. Next base: position 16,010 of record NW_027143780.1, read on the forward strand.
AACTTCTGGAGGCAGTCAAAATGAGCCTTAGAATTCTTCCCTACCTTATTCCTGTGCTGAGATACAGGCTGCTCCAACCTGCTGTAAAATGCTTGATTTCGAGAGTGAGCGAAACTAATGAAAACATTGTTGGGGTAAAACCTAAAGGGAAAGACCTAGCACCAAATCCAATTTGCCATCTGATCTAACTTCTGGAGGCAGTCAAAATGAGCCTTAGAATTCTTCCCTACCTTATTCCTGTGCTGAGATACAGGCTGCTCCAACCTGCTGTAAAATGCTTGATTTCGAGAGTGAGCGAAACTAATGAAAACATTGTTGGGGTAAAACCTAAAGGGAAAGACCTAGCACCAAATCCAATTTGCCATCTGATCTAACTTCTGGAGGCAGTCAAAATGAGCCTTAGAATTCTTCCCTACCTTATTCCTGTGCTGAGATACAGGCTGCTCCAACCTGCTGTAAAATGCTTGATTTCGAGAGTGAGCGAAACTAATGAAAACATTGTTGGGGTAAAACCTAAAGGGAAAGACCTAGCACCAAATCCAATTTGCCATCTGATCTAACTTCTGGAGGCAGTCAAAATGAGCCTTAGAATTCTTCCCTACCTTATTCCTGTGCTGAGATACAGGCTGCTCCAACCTGCTGTAAAATGCTTGATTTCGAGAGTGAGCGAAACTAATGAAAACATTGTTGGGGTAAAACCTAAAGGGAAAGACCTAGCACCAAATCCAATTTGCCATCTGATCTAACTTCTGGAGGCAGTCAAAATGAGCCTTTGAATTCTTCCCTACCTTATTCCTGTGCTGAGATACAGGCTGCTCCAACCTGCTGTAAAATGCTTGATTTCGAGAGTGAGCGAAACTAATGAAAACATTGTTGGGGTAAAACCTAAAGGGAAAGACCTAGCACCAAATCCAATTTGCCATCTGATCTAACTTCTGGAGGCAGTCAAAATGATCCTTAGAATTCTTCCCTACCTTATTCCTGTGCTGAGATACAGGCTGCTCCAACCTGCTGTAAAATGCTTGATTTCGAGAGTGAGCGAAACTAATGAAAACATTGTTGGGGTAAAACCTAAAGGGAAAGACCTAGCACCAAATCCAATTTGCCATCTGATCTAACTTCTGGAGGCAGTCAAAATGAGCCTTAGAATTCTTCCCTACCTTATTCCTGTGCTGAGATACAGGCTGCTCCAACCTGCTGTAAAATGCTTGATTTCGAGAGTGAGCGAAACTAATGAAAACATTGTTGGGGTAAAACCTAAAGGGAAAGACCTAGCACCAAATCCAATTTGCCATCTGATCTAACTTCTGGAGGCAGTCAAAATGAGCCTTAGAATTCTTCCCTACCTTATTCCTGTGCTGAGATACAGGCTGCTCCAACCTGCTGTAAAATGCTTGATTTCGAGAGTGAGCGAAACTAATGAAAACATTGTTGGGGTAAAACCTAAAGGGAAAGACCTAGCACCAAATCCAATTTGCCATCTGATCTAACTTCTGGAGGCAGTCAAAATGAGCCTTAGAATTCTTCCCTACCTTATTCCTGTGCTGAGATACAGGCTGCTCCAACCTGCTGTAAAATGCTTGATTTCGAGAGTGAGCGAAACTAATGAAAACATTGTTGGGGTAAAACCTAAAGGGAAAGACCTAGCACCAAATCCAATTTGCCATCTGATCTAACTTCTGGAGGCAGTCAAAATGATCCTTAGAATTCTTCCCTACCTTATTCCTGTGCTGAGATACAGGCTGCTCCAACCTGCTGTAAAATGCTTGATTTCGAGAGTGAGCGAAACTAATGAAAACATTGTTGGGGTAAAACCTAAAGGGAAAGACCTAGCACCAAATCCAATTTGCCATCTGATCTAACTTCTGGAGGCAGTCAAAATGAGCCTTAGAATTCTTCCCTACCTTATTCCTGTGCTGAGATACAGGCTGCTCCAACCTGCTGTAAAATGCTTGATTTCGAGAGTGAGCGAAACTAATGAAAACATTGTTGGGGTAAAACCTAAAGGGAAAGACCTAGCACCAAATCCAATTTGCCATCTGATCTAACTTCTGGAGGCAGTCAAAATGAGCCTTAGAATTCTTCCCTACCTTATTCCTGTGCTGAGATACAGGCTGCTCCAACCTGCTGTAAAATGCTTGATTTCGAGAGTGAGCGAAACTAATGAAAACATTGTTGGGGTAAAACCTAAAGGGAAAGACCTAGCACCAAATCCAATTTGCCATCTGATCTAACTTCTGGAGGCAGTCAAAATGAGCCTTAGAATTCTTCCCTACCTTATTCCTGTGCTGAGATACAGGCTGCTCCAACCTGCTGTAAAATGCTTGATTTCGAGAGTGAGCGAAACTAATGAAAACATTGTTGGGGTAAAACCTAAAGGGAAAGACCTAGCACCAAATCCAATTTGCCATCTGATCTAACTTCTGGAGGCAGACAAAATGATCCTTAGAATTCTTCCCTACCTTATTCCTGTGCTGAGATACAGGCTGCTCCAACCTGCTGTAAAATGCTTGATTTCGAGAGTGAGCGAAACTAATGAAAACATCGTTGGGGTAAAACCTAAAGGGAAAGACCTAGCACCAAATCCAATTTGCCATCTGATCTAACTTCTGGAGGCAGTCAAAATGATCCTTAGAATTCTTCCCTACCTTATTCCTGTGCTGAGATACAGGCTGCTCCAACCTGCTGTAAAATGCTTGATTTCGAGAGTGAGCGAAACTAATGAAAACATTGTTGGGGTAAAACCTAAAGGGAAAGACCTAGCACCAAATCCAATTTGCCATCTGATCTAACTTCTGGAGGCAGTCAAAATGAGCCTTAGAATTCTTCCCTACCTTATTCCTGTGCTGAGATACAGGCTGCTCCAACCTGCTGTAAAATGCTTGATTTCGAGAGTGAGCGAAACTAATGAAAACATTGTTGGGGTAAAACCTAAAGGGAAAGACCTAGCACCAAATCCAATTTGCCATCTGATCTAACTTCTGGAGGCAGTCAAAATGAGCATTTGAATTCTTCCCTACCTTATTCCTGTGCTGAGATACAGGCTGCTCCAACCTGCTGTAAAATGCTTGATTTCGAGAGTGAGCGAAACTAATGAAAACATTGTTGGGGTAAAACCTAAAGGGAAAGACCTAGCACCAAATCCAATTTGCCATCTGATCTAACTTCTGGAGGCAGTCAAAATGAGCCTTAGAATTCTTCCCTACCTTATTCCTGTGCTGAGATACAGGCTGCTCCAACCTGCTGTAAAATGCTTGATTTCGAGAGTGAGCGAAACTAATGAAAACATTGTTGGGGTAAAACCTAAAGGGAAAGACCTAGCACCAAATCCAATTTGCCATCTGATCTAACTTCTGGAGGCAGTCAAAATGAGCCTTAGAATTCTTCCCTACCTTATTCCTGTGCTGAGATACAGGCTGCTCCAACCTGCTGTAAAATGCTTGATTTCGAGAGTGAGCGAAACTAATGAAAACATTGTTGGGGTAAAACCTAAAGGGAAAGACCTAGCACCAAATCCAATTTGCCATCTGATCTAACTTCTGGAGGCAGTCAAAATGAGCCTTAGAATTCTTCCCTACCTTATTCCTGTGCTGAGATACAGGCTGCTCCAACCTGCTGTAAAATGCTTGATTTCGAGAGTGAGCGAAACTAATGAAAACATTGTTGGGGTAAAACCTAAAGGGAAAGACCTAGCACCAAATCCAATTTGCCATCTGATCTAACTTCTGGAGGCAGTCAAAATGATCCTTAGAATTCTTCCCTACCTTATTCCTGTGCTGAGATACAGGCTGCTCCAACCTGCTGTAAAATGCTGGATTTCGAGAGTGAGCGAAACTAATGAAAACATTGTTGGGGTAAAACCTAAAGGGAAAGACCTAGCACCAAATCCAATTTGCCATCTGATCTAACTTCTGGAGGCAGTCAAAATGATCCTTAGAATTCTTCCCTACCTTATTCCTGTGCTGAGATACAGGCTGCTCCAACCTGCTGTAAAATGCTTGATTTCGAGAGTGAGCGAAACTAATGAAAACATTGTTGGGGTAAAACCTAAAGGGAAAGACCTAGCACCAAATCCAATTTGCCATCTGATCTAACTTCTGGAGGCAGTCAAAATGAGCCTTTGAATTCTTCCCTACCTTATTCCTGTGCTGAGATACAGGCTGCTCCAACCTGCTGTAAAATGCTTGATTTCGAGAGTGAGCGAAACTAATGAAAACATTGTTGGGGTAAAACCTAAAGGGAAAGACCTAGCACCAAATCCAATTTGCCATCTGATCTAACTTCTGGAGGCAGTCAAAATGAGCCTTAGAATTCTTCCCTACCTTATTCCTGTGCTGAGATACAGGCTGCTCCATCCTGCTGTAAAATGCTTGATTTCGAGAGTGAGCGAAACTAATGAAAACATTGTTGGGGTAAAACCTAAAGGGAAAGACCTAGCACCAAATCCAATTTGCCATCTGATCTAACTTCTGGAGGCAGTCAAAATGATCCTTAGAATTCTTCCCTACCTTATTCCTGTGCTGAGATACAGGCTGCTCCAACCTGCTGTAAAATGCTTGATTTCGAGAGTGAGCGAAACTAATGAAAACATTGTTGGGGTAAAACCTAAAGGGAAAGACCTAGCACCAAATCCAATTTGCCATCTGATCTAACTTCTGGAGGCAGTCAAAATGAGCCTTAGAATTCTTCCCTACCTTATTCCTGTGCTGAGATACAGGCTGCTCCAACCTGCTGTAAAATGCTTGATTTCGAGAGTGAGCGAAACTAATGAAAACATTGTTGGGGTAAAACCTAAAGGGAAAGACCTAGCACCAAATCCAATTTGCCATCTGATCTAACTTCTGGAGGCAGTCAAAATGAGCCTTAGAATTCTTCCCTACCTTATTCCTGTGCTGAGATACAGGCTGCTCCAACCTGCTGTAAAATGCTTGATTTCGAGAGTGAGCGAAACTAATGAAAACATTGTTGGGGTAAAACCTAAAGGGAAAGACCTAGCACCAAATCCAATTTGCCATCTGATCTAACTTCTGGAGGCAGTCAAAATGAGCCTTTGAATTCTTCCCTACCTTATTCCTGTGCTGAGATACAGGCTGCTCCAACCTGCTGTAAAATGCTTGATTTCGAGAGTGAGCGAAACTAATGAAAACATTGTTGGGGTAAAACCTAAAGGGAAAGACCTAGCACCAAATCCAATTTGCCATCTGATCTAACTTCTGGAGGCAGTCAAAATGATCCTTAGAATTCTTCCCTACCTTATTCCTGTGCTGAGATACAGGCTGCTCCAACCTGGTGTAAAATGCTTGATTTCGAGAGTGAGCGAAACTAATGAAAACATTGTTGGGGTAAAACCTAAAGGGAAAGACCTAGCACCAAATCCAATTTGCCATCTGATCTAACTTCTGGAGGCAGTGAAAATGATCCTTAGAATTCTTCCCTACCTTATTCCTGTGCTGAGATACAGGCTGCTCCAACCTGCTGTAAAATGCTTGATTTCGAGAGTGAGCGAAACTAATGAAAACATTGTTGGGGTAAAACCTAAAGGGAAAGACCTAGCACCAAATCCAATTTGCCATCTGATCTAACTTCTGGAGGCAGTCAAAATGATCCTTAGAATTCTTCCCTACCTTATTCCTGTGCTGAGATACAGGCTGCTCCAACCTGCTGTAAAATGCTTGATTTCGAGAGTGAGCGAAACTAATGAAAACATTGTTGGGGTAAAACCTAAAGGGAAAGACCTAGCACCAAATCCCATTTGCCATCTGATCTAACTTCTGGAGGCAGTCAAAATGAGCCTTAGAATTCTTCCCTACCTTATTCCTGTGCTGAGATACAGGCTGCTCCAACCTGCTGTAAAATGCTTGATTTCGAGAGTGAGCGAAACTAATGAAAACATTGTTGGGGTAAAACCTAAAGGGAAAGACCTAGCACCAAATCCAATTTGCCATCTGATCTAACTTCTGGAGGCAGTCAAAATGAGCCTTAGAATTCTTCCCTACCTTATTCCTGTGCTGAGATACAGGCTGCTCCAACCTGCTGTAAAATGCTTGATTTCGAGAGTGAGCGAAACTAATGAAAACATTGTTGGGGTAAAACCTAAAGGGAAAGACCTAGCACCAAATCCAATTTGCCATCTGATCTAACTTCTGGAGGCAGTCAAAATGAGCCTTTGAATTCTTCCCTACCTTATTCCTGTGCTGAGATACAGGCTGCTCCAACCTGCTGTAAAATGCTTGATTTCGAGAGTGAGCGAAACTAATGAAAACATTGTTGGGGTAAAACCTAAAGGGAAAGACCTAGCACCAAATCCAATTTGCCATCTGATCTAACTTCTGGAGGCAGTCAAAATGAGCATTTGAATTCTTCCCTACCTTATTCCTGTGCTGAGATACAGGCTGCTCCAACCTGCTGTAAAATGCTTGATTTCGAGAGTGAGCGAAACTAATGAAAACATTGTTGGGGTAAAACCTAAAGGGAAAGACCTAGCACCAAATCCAATTTGCCACCTGATCTAACTTCTGGAGGCAGTCAAAATGAGCCTTAGAATTCTTCCCTACCTTATTCCTGTGCTGAGATACAGGCTGCTCCAACCTGCTGTAAAATGCTTGATTTCGAGAGTGAGCGAAACTAATGAAAACATTGTTGGGGTAAAACCTAAAGGGAAAGACCTAGCACCAAATCCAATTTGCCATCTGATCTAACTTCTGGAGGCAGTCAAAATGAGCCTTAGAATTCTTCCCTACCTTATTCCTGTGCTGAGATACAGGCTGCTCCAACCTGCTGTAAAATGCTTGATTTCGAGAGTGAGCGAAACTAATGAAAACATTGTTGGGGTAAAACCTAAAGGGAAAGACCTAGCACCAAATCCAATTTGCCATCTGATCTAACTTCTGGAGGCAGTCAAAATGATCCTTAGAATTCTTCCCTACCTTATTCCTGTGCTGAGATACAGGCTGCTCCAACCTGCTGTAAAATGCTTGATTTCGAGAGTGAGCGAAACTAATGAAAACATTGTTGGGGTAAAACCTAAAGGGAAAGACCTAGCACCAAATCCAATTTGCCATCTGATCTAACTTCTGGAGGCAGTCAAAATGATCCTTAGAATTCTTCCCTACCTTATTCCTGTGCTGAGATACAGGCTGCTCCAACCTGCTGTAAAATGCTTGATTTCGAGAGTGAGCGAAACTAATGAAAACATTGTTGGGGTAAAACCTAAAGGGAAAGACCTAGCACCAAATCCAATTTGCCATCTGATCTAACTTCTGGAGGCAGTCAAAATGATCCTTAGAATTCTTCCCTACCTTATTCCTGTGCTGAGATACAGGCTGCTCCAACCTGCTGTAAAATGCTTGATTTCGAGAGTGAGCGAAACTAATGAAAACATTGTTGGGGTAAAACCTAAAGGGAAAGACCTAGCACCAAATCCAATTTGCCATCTGATCTAACTTCTGGAGGCAGTCAAAATGAGCCTTTGAATTCTTCCCTACCTTATTCCTGTGCTGAGATACAGGCTGCTCCAACCTGCTGTAAAATGCTTGATTTCGAGAGTGAGCGAAACTAATGAAAACATTGTTGGGGTAAAACCTAAAGGGAAAGACCTAGCACCAAATCCAATTTGCCATCTGATCTAACTTCTGGAGGCAGTCAAAATGATCCTTAGAATTCTTCCCTACCTTATTCCTGTGCTGAGATACAGGCTGCTCCAACCTGCTGTAAAATGCTTGATTTCGAGAGTGAGCGAAACTAATGAAAACATTGTTGGGGTAAAACCTAAAGGGAAAGACCTAGCACCAAATCCAATTTGCCATCTGATCTAACTTCTGGAGGCAGTCAAAATGAGCCTTAGAATTCTTCCCTACCTTATTCCTGTGCTGAGATACAGGCTGCTCCAACCTGCTGTAAAATGCTTGATTTCGAGAGTGAGCGAAACTAATGAAAACATTGTTGGGGTAAAACCTAAAGGGAAAGACCTAGCACCAAATCCAATTTGCCATCTGATCTAACTTCTGGAGGCAGTCAAAATGAGCCTTAGAATTCTTCCCTACCTTATTCCTGTGCTGAGATACAGGCTGCTCCAACCTGCTGTAAAATGCTTGATTTCGAGAGTGAGCGAAACTAATGAAAACATTGTTGGGGTAAAACCTAAAGGGAAAGACCTAGCACCAAATCCAATTTGCCATCTGATCTAACTTCTGGAGGCAGTCAAAATGATCCTTAGAATTCTTCCCTACCTTATTCCTGTGCTGAGATACAGGCTGCTCCAACCTGCTGTAAAATGCTTGATTTCGAGAGTGAGCGAAACTAATGAAAACATTGTTGGGGTAAAACCTAAAGGGAAAGACCTAGCACCAAATCCAATTTGCCATCTGATCTAACTTCTGGAGGCAGTCAAAATGATCCTTAGAATTCTTCCCTACCTTATTCCTGTGCTGAGATACAGGCTGCTCCAACCTGCTGTAAAATGCTTGATTTCGAGAGTGAGCGAAACTAATGAAAACATTGTTGGGGTAAAACCTAAAGGGAAAGACCTAGCACCAAATCCAATTTGCCATCTGATCTAACTTCTGGAGGCAGTCAAAATGAGCCTTAGAATTCTTCCCTACCTTATTCCTGTGCTGAGATACAGGCTGCTCCAACCTGCTGTAAAATGCTTGATTTCGAGAGTGAGCGAAACTAATGAAAACATTGTTGGGGTAAAACCTAAAGGGAAAGACCTAGCACCAAATCCAATTTGCCATCTGATCTAACTTCTGGAGGCAGTCAAAATGAGCCTTAGAATTCTTCCCTACCTTATTCCTGTGCTGAGATACAGGCTGCTCCAACCTGCTGTAAAATGCTTGATTTCGAGAGTGAGCGAAACTAATGAAAACATTGTTGGGGTAAAACCTAAAGGGAAAGACCTAGCACCAAATCCAATTTGCCATCTGATCTAACTTCTGGAGGCAGTCAAAATGAGCCTTAGAATTCTTCCCTACCTTATTCCTGTGCTGAGATACAGGCTGCTCCAACCTGCTGTAAAATGCTTGATTTCGAGAGTGAGCGAAACTAATGAAAACATTGTTGGGGTAAAACCTAAAGGGAAAGACCTAGCACCAAATCCAATTTGCCATCTGATCTAACTTCTGGAGGCAGTCAAAATGAGCCTTAGAATTCTTCCCTACCTTATTCCTGTGCTGAGATACAGGCTGCTCCAACCTGCTGTAAAATGCTTGATTTCGAGAGTGAGCGAAACTAATGAAAACATTGTTGGGGTAAAACCTAAAGGGAAAGACCTAGCACCAAATCCAATTTGCCATCTGATCTAACTTCTGGAGGCAGTCAAAATGATCCTTAGAATTCTTCCCTACCTTATTCCTGTGCTGAGATACAGGCTGCTCCAACCTGCTGTAAAATGCTTGATTTCGAGAGTGAGCGAAACTAATGAAAACATTGTTGGGGTAAAACCTAAAGGGAAAGATCTAGCACCAAATCCAATTTGCCATCTGATCTAACTTCTGGAGGCAGTCAAAATGAGCCTTAGAATTCTTCCCTACCTTATTCCTGTGCTGAGATACAGGCTGCTCCAACCTGCTGTAAAATGCTTGATTTCGAGAGTGAGCGAAACTAATGAAAACATTGTTGGGGTAAAACCTAAAGGGAAAGACCTAGCACCAAATCCAATTTGCCACCTGATCTAACTTCTGGAGGCAGTCAAAATGAGCCTTAGAATTCTTCCCTACCTTATTCCTGTGCTGAGATACAGGCTGCTCCAACCTGCTGTAAAATGCTTGATTTCGAGAGTGAGCGAAACTAATGAAAACATTGTTGGGGTAAAACCTAAAGGGAAAGACCTAGCACCAAATCCAATTTGCCATCTGATCTAACTTCTGGAGGCAGTCAAAATGAGCCTTAGAATTCTTCCCTACCTTATTCCTGTGCTGAGATACAGGCTGCTCCAACCTGCTGTAAAATGCTTGATTTCGAGAGTGAGCGAAACTAATGAAAACATTGTTGGGGTAAAACCTAAAGGGAAAGACCTAGCACCAAATCCAATTTGCCATCTGATCTAACTTCTGGAGGCAGTCAAAATGATCCTTAGAATTCTTCCCTACCTTATTCCTGTGCTGAGATACAGGCTGCTCCAACCTGCTGTAAAATGCTTGATTTCGAGAGTGAGCGAAACTAATGAAAACATTGTTGGGGTAAAACCTAAAGGGAAAGACCTAGCACCAAATCCAATTTGCCATCTGATCTAACTTCTGGAGGCAGTCAAAATGATCCTTAGAATTCTTCCCTACCTTATTCCTGTGCTGAGATACAGGCTGCTCCAACCTGCTGTAAAATGCTTGATTTCGAGAGTGAGCGAAACTAATGAAAACATTGTTGGGGTAAAACCTAAAGGGAAAGACCTAGCACCAAATCCAATTTGCCATCTGATCTAACTTCTGGAGGCAGTCAAAATGATCCTTAGAATTCTTCCCTACCTTATTCCTGTGCTGAGATACAGGCTGCTCCAACCTGCTGTAAAATGCTTGATTTCGAGAGTGAGCGAAACTAATGAAAACATTGTTGGGGTAAAACCTAAAGGGAAAGACCTAGCACCAAATCCAATTTGCCATCTGATCTAACTTCTGGAGGCAGTCAAAATGAGCCTTTGAATTCTTCCCTACCTTATTCCTGTGCTGAGATACAGGCTGCTCCAACCTGCTGTAAAATGCTTGATTTCGAGAGTGAGCGAAACTAATGAAAACATTGTTGGGGTAAAACCTAAAGGGAAAGACCTAGCACCAAATCCAATTTGCCATCTGATCTAACTTCTGGAGGCAGTCAAAATGATCCTTAGAATTCTTCCCTACCTTATTCCTGTGCTGAGATACAGGCTGCTCCAACCTGCTGTAAAATGCTTGATTTCGAGAGTGAGCGAAACTAATGAAAACATTGTTGGGGTAAAACCTAAAGGGAAAGACCTAGCACCAAATCCAATTTGCCATCTGATCTAACTTCTGGAGGCAGTCAAAATGAGCCTTAGAATTCTTCCCTACCTTATTCCTGTGCTGAGATACAGGCTGCTCCAACCTGCTGTAAAATGCTTGATTTCGAGAGTGAGCGAAACTAATGAAAACATTGTTGGGGTAAAACCTAAAGGGAAAGACCTAGCACCAAATCCAATTTGCCATCTGATCTAACTTCTGGAGGCAGTCAAAATGAGCCTTAGAATTCTTCCCTACCTTATTCCTGTGCTGAGATACAGGCTGCTCCAACCTGCTGTAAAATGCTTGATTTCGAGAGTGAGCGAAACTAATGAAAACATTGTTGGGGTAAAACCTAAAGGGAAAGACCTAGCACCAAATCCAATTTGCCATCTGATCTAACTTCTGGAGGCAGTCAAAATGATCCTTAGAATTCTTCCCTACCTTATTCCTGTGCTGAGATACAGGCTGCTCCAACCTGCTGTAAAATGCTTGATTTCGAGAGTGAGCGAAACTAATGAAAACATTGTTGGGGTAAAACCTAAAGGGAAAGACCTAGCACCAAATCCAATTTGCCATCTGATCTAACTTCTGGAGGCAGTCAAAATGAGCCTTAGAATTCTTCCCTACCTTATTCCTGTGCTGAGATACAGGCTGCTCCAACCTGCTGTAAAATGCTTGATTTCGAGAGTGAGCGAAACTAATGAAAACATTGTTGGGGTAAAACCTAAAGGGAAAGACCTAGCACCAAATCCAATTTGCCATCTGATCTAACTTCTGGAGGCAGTCAAAATGATCCTTAGAATTCTTCCCTACCTTATTCCTGTGCTGAGATACAGGCTGCTCCAACCTGCTGTAAAATGCTTGATTTCGAGAGTGAGCGAAACTAATGAAAACATTGTTGGGGTAAAACCTAAAGGGAAAGACCTAGCACCAAATCCAATTTGCCATCTGATCTAACTTCTGGAGGCAGTCAAAATGATCCTTAGAATTCTTCCCTACCTTATTCCTGTGCTGAGATACAGGCTGCTCCAACCTGCTGTAAAATGCTTGATTTCGAGAGTGAGCGAAACTAATGAAAACATTGTTGGGGTAAAACCTAAAGGGAAAGACCTAGCACCAAATCCAATTTGCCATCTGATCTAACTTCTGGAGGCAGTCAAAATGAGCCTTTGAATTCTTCCCTACCTTATTCCTGTGCTGAGATACAGGCTGCTCCAACCTGCTGTAAAATGCTTGATTTCGAGAGTGAGCGAAACTAATGAAAACATTGTTGGGGTAAAACCTAAAGGGAAAGACCTAGCACCAAATCCAATTTGCCATCTGATCTAACATCTGGAGGGAGACAAAATGAGCCTTAGAATTCTTCCCTACCTTATTCCTGTGCTGAGATACAGGCTGCTCCAACCTGCTGTAAAATGCTTGATTTCGAGAGTGAGCGAAACTAATGAAAACATTGTTGGGGTAAAACCTAAAGGGAAAGACCTAGCACCAAATCCAATTTGCCATCTGATCTAACTTCTGGAGGCAGTCAAAATGATCCTTAGAATTCTTCCCTACCTTATTCCTGTGCTGAGATACAGGCTGCTCCAACCTGCTGTAAAATGCTTGATTTCGAGAGTGAGCGAAACTAATGAAAACATTGTTGGGGTAAAACCTAAAGGGAAAGACCTAGCACCAAATCCAATTTGCCATCTGATCTAACTTCTGGAGGCAGTCAAAATGATCCTTAGAATTCTTCCCTACCTTATTCCTGTGCTGAGATACAGGCTGCTCCAACCTGCTGTAAAATGCTTGATTTCGAGAGTGAGCGAAACTAATGAAAACATTGTTGGGGTAAAACCTAAAGGGAAAGACCTAGCACCAAATCCAATTTGCCATCTGATCTAACTTCTGGAGGCAGTCAAAATGAGCCTTAGAATTCTTCCCTACCTTATTCCTGTGCTGAGATACAGGCTGCTCCAACCTGCTGTAAAATGCTTGATTTCGAGAGTGAGCGAAACTAATGAAAACATTGTTGGGGTAAAACCTAAAGGGAAAGACCTAGCACCAAATCCAATTTGCCATCTGATCTAACTTCTGGAGGCAGTCAAAATGATCCTTAGAATTCTTCCCTACCTTATTCCTGTGCTGAGATACAGGCTGCTCCAACCTGCTGTAAAATGCTTGATTTCGAGAGTGAGCGAAACTAATGAAAACATTGTTGGGGTAAAACCTAAAGGGAAAGACCTAGCACCAAATCCAATTTGCCATCTGATCTAACTTCTGGAGGCAGTCAAAATGAGCCTTAGAATTCTTCCCTACCTTATTCCTGTGCTGAGATACAGGCTGCTCCAACCTGCTGTAAAATGCTTGATTTCGAGAGTGAGCGAAACTAATGAAAACATTGTTGGGGTAAAACCTAAAGGGAAAGACCTAGCACCAAATCCAATTTGCCATCTGATCTAACTTCTGGAAGCAGTCAAAATGATCCTTAGAATTCTTCCCTACCTTATTCCTGTGCTGAGATACAGGCTGCTCCAACCTGCTGTAAAATGCTTGATTTCGAGAGTGAGCGAAACTAATGAAAACATTGTTGGGGTAAAACCTAAAGGGAAAGACCTAGCACCAAATCCAATTTGCCATCTGATCTAACTTCTGGAGGCAGTCAAAATGATCCTTAGAATTCTTCCCTACCTTATTCCTGTGCTGAGATACAGGCTGCTCCAACCTGCTGTAAAATGCTTGATTTCGAGAGTGAGCGAAACTAATGAAAACATTGTTGGGGTAAAACCTAAAGGGAAAGACCTAGCACCAAATCCAATTTGCCATCTGATCTAACTTCTGGAGGCAGTCAAAATGAGCCTTAGAATTCTTCCCTACCTTATTCCTGTGCTGAGATACAGGCTGCTCCAACCTGCTGTAAAATGCTTGATTTCGAGAGTGAGCGAAACTAATGAAAACATTGTTGGGGTAAAACCTAAAGGGAAAGACCTAGCACCAAATCCAATTTGCCATCTGATCTAACTTCTGGAGGCAGTCAAAATGAGCCTTAGAATTCTTCCCTACCTTATTCCTGTGCTGAGATACAGGCTGCTCCAACCTGCTGTAAAATGCTTGATTTCGAGAGTGAGCGAAACTAATGAAAACATTGTTGGGGTAAAACCTAAAGGGAAAGACCTAGCACCAAATCCAATTTGCCATCTGATCTAACTTCTGGAGGCAGTCAAAATGATCCTTAGAATTCTTCCCTACCTTATTCCTGTGCTGAGATACAGGCTGCTCCAACCTGCTGTAAAATGCTTGATTTCGAGAGTGAGCGAAACTAATGAAAACATTGTTGGGGTAAAACCTAAAGGGAAAGACCTAGCACCAAATCCAATTTGCCATCTGATCTAACTTCTGGAGGCAGTCAAAATGAGCCTTAGAATTCTTCCCTACCTTATTCCTGTGCTGAGATACAGGCTGCTCCAACCTGCTGTAAAATGCTTGATTTCGAGAGTGAGCGAAACTAATGAAAACATTGTTGGGGTAAAACCTAAAGGGAAAGACCTAGCACCAAATCCAATTTGCCATCTGATCTAACTTCTGGAGGCAGTCAAAATGAGCCTTAGAATTCTTCCCTACCTTATTCCTGTGCTGAGATACAGGCTGCTCCAACCTGCTGTAAAATGCTTGATTTCGAGAGTGAGCGAAACTAATGAAAACATTGTTGGGGTAAAACCTAAAGGGAAAGACCTAGCACCAAATCCAATTTGCCATCTGATCTAACTTCTGGAGGCAGTCAAAATGAGCCTTAGAATTCTTCCTACCTTATTCCTGTGCTGAGATACAGGCTGCTCCAACCTGCTGTAAAATGCTTGATTTCGAGAGTGAGCGAAACTAATGAAAACATTGTTGGGGTAAAACCTAAAGGGAAAGACCTAGCACCAAATCCAATTTGCCATCTGATCTAACTTCTGGAGGCAGTCAAAATGAGCCTTAGAATTCTTCCCTACCTTATTCCTGTGCTGAGATACAGGCTGCTCCAACCTGCTGTAAAATGCTTGATTTCGAGAGTGAGCGAAACTAATGAAAACATTGTTGGGGTAAAACCTAAAGGGAAAGACCTAGCACCAAATCCAATTTGCCATCTGATCTAACTTCTGGAGGCAGTCAAAATGATCCTTAGAATTCTTCCCTACCTTATTCCTGTGCTGAGATACAGGCTGCTCCAACCTGCTGTAAAATGCTTGATTTCGAGAGTGAGCGAAACTAATGAAAACATTGTTGGGGTAAAACCTAAAGGGAAAGACCTAGCACCAAATCCAATTTGCCATCTGATCTAACTTCTGGAGGCAGTCAAAATGAGCCTTAGAATTCTTCCCTACCTTATTCCTGTGCTGAGATACAGGCTGCTCCAACCTGCTGTAAAATGCTTGATTTCGAGAGTGAGTGAAACTAATGAAAACATTGTTGGGGTAAAACCTAAAGGGAAAGACCTAGCACCAAATCCAATTTGCCATCTGATCTAACTTCTGGAGGCAGTCAAAATGATCCTTAGAATTCTTCCCTACCTTATTCCTGTGCTGAGATACAGGCTGCTCCAACCTGCTGTAAAATGCTTGATTTCGAGAGTGAGCGAAACTAATGAAAACATTGTTGGGGTAAAACCTAAAGGGAAAGACCTAGCACCAAATCCAATTTGCCATCTGATCTAACTTCTGGAGGCAGTCAAAATGAGCCTTAGAATTCTTCCCTACCTTATTCCTGTGCTGAGATACAGGCTGCTCCAACCTGCTGTAAAATGCTTGATTTCGAGAGTGAGCGAAACTAATGAAAACATTGTTGGGGTAAAACCTAAAGGGAAAGACCTAGCACCAAATCCAATTTGCCATCTGATCTAACTTCTGGAGGCAGTCAAAATGATCCTTAGAATTCTTCCCTACCTTATTCCTGTGCTGAGATACAGGCTGCTCCAACCTGCTGTAAAATGCTTGATTTCGAGAGTGAGCGAAACTAATGAAAACATTGTTGGGGTAAAACCTAAAGGGAAAGACCTAGCACCAAATCCAATTTGCCATCTGATCTAACTTCTGGAGGCAGTCAAAATGAGCCTTAGAATTCTTCCCTACCTTATTCCTGTGCTGAGATACAGGCTGCTCCAACCTGCTGTAAAATGCTTGATTTCGAGAGTGAGCGAAACTAATGAAAACATTGTTGGGGTAAAACCTAAAGGGAAAGACCTAGCACCAAATCCAATTTGCCATCTGATCTAACTTCTGGAGGCAGTCAAAATGATCCTTAGAATTCTTCCCTACCTTATTCCTGTGCTGAGATACAGGCTGCTCCAACCTGCTGTAAAATGCTTGATTTCGAGAGTGAGCGAAACTAATGAAAACATTGTTGGGGTAAAACCTAAAGGGAAAGACCTAGCACCAAATCCAATTTGCCATCTGATCTAACTTCTGGAGGCAGTCAAAATGAGCCTTAGAATTCTTCCCTACCTTATTCCTGTGCTGAGATACAGGCTGCTCCAACCTGCTGTAAAATGCTTGATTTCGAGAGTGAGCGAAACTAATGAAAACATTGTTGGGGTAAAACCTAAAGGGAAAGACCTAGCACCAAATCCAATTTGCCATCTGATCTAACTTCTGGAGGCAGTCAAAATGATCCTTAGAATTCTTCCCTACCTTATTCCTGTGCTGAGATACAGGCTGCTCCAACCTGCTGTAAAATGCTTGATTTCGAGAGTGAGCGAAACTAATGAAAACATTGTTGGGGTAAAACCTAAAGGGAAAGACCTAGCACCAAATCCAATTTGCCATCTGATCTAACTTCTGGAGGCAGTCAAAATGAGCCTTAGAATTCTTCCCTACCTTATTCCTGTGCTGAGATACAGGCTGCTCCAACCTGCTGTAAAATGCTTGATTTCGAGAGTGAGCGAAACTAATGAAAACATTGTTGGGGTAAAACCTAAAGGGAAAGACCTAGCACCAAATCCAATTTGCCATCTGATCTAACTTCTGGAGGCAGTCAAAATGATCCTTAGAATTCTTCCCTACCTTATTCCTGTGCTGAGATACAGGCTGCTCCAACCTGCTGTAAAATGCTTGATTTCGAGAGTGAGCGAAACTAATGAAAACATTGTTGGGGTAAAACCTAAAGGGAAAGACCTAGCACCAAATCCAATTTGCCATCTGATCTAACTTCTGGAGGCAGTCAAAATGAGCCTTAGAATTCTTCCCTACCTTATTCCTGTGCTGAGATACAGGCTGCTCCAACCTGCTGTAAAATGCTTGATTTCGAGAGTGAGCGAAACTAATGAAAACATTGTTGGGGTAAAACCTAAAGGGAAAGACCTAGCACCAAATCCAATTTGCCATCTGATCTAACTTCTGGAGGCAGTCAAAATGATCCTTAGAATTCTTCCCTACCTTATTCCTGTGCTGAGATACAGGCTGCTCCAACCTGCTGTAAAATGCTTGATTTCGAGAGTGAGCGAAACTAATGAAAACATTGTTGGGGTAAAACCTAAAGGGAAAGACCTAGCACCAAATCCAATTTGCCATCTGATCTAACTTCTGGAGGCAGTCAAAATGAGCCTTAGAATTCTTCCCTACCTTATTCCTGTGCTGAGATACAGGCTGCTCCAACCTGCTGTAAAATGCTTGATTTCGAGAGTGAGCGAAACTAATGAAAACATTGTTGGGGTAAAACCTAAAGGGAAAGACCTAGCACCAAATCCAATTTGCCATCTGATCTAACTTCTGGAGGCAGTCAAAATGATCCTTAGAATTCTTCCCTACCTTATTCCTGTGCTGAGATACAGGCTGCTCCAACCTGCTGTAAAATGCTTGATTTCGAGAGTGAGCGAAACTAATGAAAACATTGTTGGGGTAAAACCTAAAGGGAAAGACCTAGCACCAAATCCAATTTGCCATCTGATCTAACTTCTGGAGGCAGTCAAAATGAGCCTTAGAATTCTTCCCTACCTTATTCCTGTGCTGAGATACAGGCTGCTCCAACCTGCTGTAAAATGCTTGATTTCGAGAGTGAGCGAAACTAATGAAAACATTGTTGGGGTAAAACCTAAAGGGAAAGACCTAGCACCAAATCCAATTTGCCATCTGATCTAACTTCTGGAGGCAGTCAAAATGATCCTTAGAATTCTTCCCTACCTTATTCCTGTGCTGAGATACAGGCTGCTCCAACCTGCTGTAAAATGCTTGATTTCGAGAGTGAGCGAAACTAATGAAAACATTGTTGGGGTAAAACCTAAAGGGAAAGACCTAGCACCAAATCCAATTTGCCATCTGATCTAACTTCTGGAGGCAGTCAAAATGAGCCTTAGAATTCTTCCCTACCTTATTCCTGTGCTGAGATACAGGCTGCTCCAACCTGCTGTAAAATGCTTGATTTCGAGAGTGAGCGAAACTAATGAAAACATTGTTGGGGTAAAACCTAAAGGGAAAGACCTAGCACCAAATCCAATTTGCCATCTGATCTAACTTCTGGAGGCAGTCAAAATGATCCTTAGAATTCTTCCCTACCTTATTCCTGTGCTGAGATACAGGCTGCTCCAACCTGCTGTAAAATGCTTGATTTCGAGAGTGAGCGAAACTAATGAAAACATTGTTGGGGTAAAACCTAAAGGGAAAGACCTAGCACCAAATCCAATTTGCCATCTGATCTAACTTCTGGAGGCAGTCAAAATGAGCCTTAGAATTCTTCCCTACCTTATTCCTGTGCTGAGATACAGGCTGCTCCAACCTGCTGTAAAATGCTTGATTTCGAGAGTGAGCGAAACTAATGAAAACATTGTTGGGGTAAAACCTAAAGGGAAAGACCTAGCACCAAATCCAATTTGCCATCTGATCTAACTTCTGGAGGCAGTCAAAATGATCCTTAGAATTCTTCCCTACCTTATTCCTGTGCTGAGATACAGGCTGCTCCAACCTGCTGTAAAATGCTTGATTTCGAGAGTGAGCGAAACTAATGAAAACATTGTTGGGGTAAAACCTAAAGGGAAAGACCTAGCACCAAATCCAATTTGCCATCTGATCTAACTTCTGGAGGCAGTCAAAATGAGCCTTAGAATTCTTCCCTACCTTATTCCTGTGCTGAGATACAGGCTGCTCCAACCTGCTGTAAAATGCTTGATTTCGAGAGTGAGCGAAACTAATGAAAACATTGTTGGGGTAAAACCTAAAGGGAAAGACCTAGCACCAAATCCAATTTGCCATCTGATCTAACTTCTGGAGGCAGTCAAAATGATCCTTAGAATTCTTCCCTACCTTATTCCTGTGCTGAGATACAGGCTGCTCCAACCTGCTGTAAAATGCTTGATTTCGAGAGTGAGCGAAACTAATGAAAACATTGTTGGGGTAAAACCTAAAGGGAAAGACCTAGCACCAAATCCAATTTGCCATCTGATCTAACTTCTGGAGGCAGTCAAAATGAGCCTTAGAATTCTTCCCTACCTTATTCCTGTGCTGAGATACAGGCTGCTCCAACCTGCTGTAAAATGCTTGATTTCGAGAGTGAGCGAAACTAATGAAAACATTGTTGGGGTAAAACCTAAAGGGAAAGACCTAGCACCAAATCCAATTTGCCATCTGATCTAACTTCTGGAGGCAGTCAAAATGAGCCTTAGAATTCTTCCCTACCTTATTCCTGTGCTGAGATACAGGCTGCTCCAACCTGCTGTAAAATGCTTGATTTCGAGAGTGAGCGAAACTAATGAAAACATTGTTGGGGTAAAACCTAAAGGGAAAGACCTAGCACCAAATCCAATTTGCCATCTGATCTAACTTCTGGAGGCAGTCAAAATGAGCCTTAGAATTCTTCCCTACCTTATTCCTGTGCTGAGATACAGGCTGCTCCAACCTGCTGTAAAATGCTTGATTTCGAGAGTGAGCGAAACTAATGAAAACATTGTTGGGGTAAAACCTAAAGGGAAAGACCTAGCACCAAATCCAATTTGCCATCTGATCTAACTTCTGGAGGCAGTCAAAATGAGCCTTAGAATTCTTCCCTACCTTATTCCTGTGCTGAGATACAGGCTGCTCCAACCTGCTGTAAAATGCTTGATTTCGAGAGTGAGCGAAACTAATGAAAACATTGTTGGGGTAAAACCTAAAGGGAAAGACCTAGCACCAAATCCAATTTGCCATCTGATCTAACTTCTGGAGGCAGTCAAAATGAGCCTTAGAATTCTTCCCTACCTTATTCCTGTGCTGAGATACAGGCTGCTCCAACCTGCTGTAAAATGCTTGATTTCGAGAGTGAGCGAAACTAATGAAAACATTGTTGGGGTAAAACCTAAAGGGAAAGACCTAGCACCAAATCCAATTTGCCATCTGATCTAACTTCTGGAGGCAGTCAAAATGATCCTTAGAATTCTTCCCTACCTTATTCCTGTGCTGAGATACAGGCTGCTCCAACCTGCTGTAAAATGCTTGATTTCGAGAGTGAGCGAAACTAATGAAAACATTGTTGGGGTAAAACCTAAAGGGAAAGACCTAGCACCAAATCCAATTTGCCATCTGATCTAACTTCTGGAGGCAGTCAAAATGAGCCTTAGAATTCTTCCCTACCTTATTCCTGTGCTGAGATACAGGCTGCTCCAACCTGCTGTAAAATGCTTGATTTCGAGAGTGAGCGAAACTAATGAAAACATTGTTGGGGTAAAACCTAAAGGGAAAGACCTAGCACCAAATCCAATTTGCCATCTGATCTAACTTCTGGAGGCAGTCAAAATGATCCTTAGAATTCTTCCCTACCTTATTCCTGTGCTGAGATACAGGCTGCTCCAACCTGCTGTAAAATGCTTGATTTCGAGAGTGAGCGAAACTAATGAAAACATTGTTGGGGTAAAACCTAAAGGGAAAGACCTAGCACCAAATCCAATTTGCCATCTGATCTAACTTCTGGAGGCAGTCAAAATGAGCCTTAGAATTCTTCCCTACCTTATTCCTGTGCTGAGATACAGGCTGCTCCAACCTGCTGTAAAATGCTTGATTTCGAGAGTGAGCGAAACTAATGAAAACATTGTTGGGGTAAAACCTAAAGGGAAAGACCTAGCACCAAATCCAATTTGCCATCTGATCTAACTTCTGGAGGCAGTCAAAATGATCCTTAGAATTCTTCCCTACCTTATTCCTGTGCTGAGATACAGGCTGCTCCAACCTGCTGTAAAATGCTTGATTTCGAGAGTGAGCGAAACTAATGAA
Organism: Melanerpes formicivorus; assembly: GCF_026170545.1. NCBI lineage: Eukaryota > Metazoa > Chordata > Aves > Piciformes > Picidae > Melanerpes > Melanerpes formicivorus. The sequence continues at coordinate 37,149 of NW_027143780.1, forward strand.
AACATTGTTGGGGTAAAACCTAAAGGGAAAGACCTAGCACCAAATCCAATTTGCCATCTGATCTAACTTCTGGAGGCAGTCAAAATGATCCTTAGAATTCTTCCCTACCTTATTCCTGTGCTGAGATACAGGCTGCTCCAACCTGCTGTAAAATGCTTGATTTCGAGAGTGAGCGAAACTAATGAAAACATTGTTGGGGTAAAACCTAAAGGGAAAGACCTAGCACCAAATCCAATTTGCCATCTGATCTAACTTCTGGAGGCAGTCAAAATGATCCTTAGAATTCTTCCCTACCTTATTCCTGTGCTGAGATACAGGCTGCTCCAACCTGCTGTAAAATGCTTGATTTCGAGAGTGAGCGAAACTAATGAAAACATTGTTGGGGTAAAACCTAAAGGGAAAGACCTAGCACCAAATCCAATTTGCCATCTGATCTAACTTCTGGAGGCAGTCAAAATGATCCTTAGAATTCTTCCCTACCTTATTCCTGTGCTGAGATACAGGCTGCTCCAACCTGCTGTAAAATGCTTGATTTCGAGAGTGAGCGAAACTAATGAAAACATTGTTGGGGTAAAACCTAAAGGGAAAGACCTAGCACCAAATCCAATTTGCCATCTGATCTAACTTCTGGAGGCAGTCAAAATGATCCTTAGAATTCTTCCCTACCTTATTCCTGTGCTGAGATACAGGCTGCTCCAACCTGCTGTAAAATGCTTGATTTCGAGAGTGAGCGAAACTAATGAAAACATTGTTGGGGTAAAACCTAAAGGGAAAGACCTAGCACCAAATCCAATTTGCCATCTGATCTAACTTCTGGAGGCAGTCAAAATGAGCCTTAGAATTCTTCCCTACCTTATTCCTGTGCTGAGATACAGGCTGCTCCAACCTGCTGTAAAATGCTTGATTTCGAGAGTGAGCGAAACTAATGAAAACATTGTTGGGGTAAAACCTAAAGGGAAAGACCTAGCACCAAATCCAATTTGCCATCTGATCTAACTTCTGGAGGCAGTCAAAATGATCCTTAGAATTCTTCCCTACCTTATTCCTGTGCTGAGATACAGGCTGCTCCAACCTGCTGTAAAATGCTTGATTTCGAGAGTGAGCGAAACTAATGAAAACATTGTTGGGGTAAAACCTAAAGGGAAAGACCTAGCACCAAATCCAATTTGCCATCTGATCTAACTTCTGGAGGCAGTCAAAATGAGCCTTAGAATTCTTCCCTACCTTATTCCTGTGCTGAGATACAGGCTGCTCCAACCTGCTGTAAAATGCTTGATTTCGAGAGTGAGCGAAACTAATGAAAACATTGTTGGGGTAAAACCTAAAGGGAAAGACCTAGCACCAAATCCAATTTGCCATCTGATCTAACTTCTGGAGGCAGTCAAAATGATCCTTAGAATTCTTCCCTACCTTATTCCTGTGCTGAGATACAGGCTGCTCCAACCTGCTGTAAAATGCTTGATTTCGAGAGTGAGCGAAACTAATGAAAACATTGTTGGGGTAAAACCTAAAGGGAAAGACCTAGCACCAAATCCAATTTGCCATCTGATCTAACTTCTGGAGGCAGTCAAAATGATCCTTAGAATTCTTCCCTACCTTATTCCTGTGCTGAGATACAGGCTGCTCCAACCTGCTGTAAAATGCTTGATTTCGAGAGTGAGCGAAACTAATGAAAACATTGTTGGGGTAAAACCTAAAGGGAAAGACCTAGCACCAAATCCAATTTGCCATCTGATCTAACTTCTGGAGGCAGTCAAAATGATCCTTAGAATTCTTCCCTACCTTATTCCTGTGCTGAGATACAGGCTGCTCCAACCTGCTGTAAAATGCTTGATTTCGAGAGTGAGCGAAACTAATGAAAACATTGTTGGGGTAAAACCTAAAGGGAAAGACCTAGCACCAAATCCAATTTGCCATCTGATCTAACTTCTGGAGGCAGTCAAAATGATCCTTAGAATTCTTCCCTACCTTATTCCTGTGCTGAGATACAGGCTGCTCCAACCTGCTGTAAAATGCTTGATTTCGAGAGTGAGCGAAACTAATGAAAACATTGTTGGGGTAAAACCTAAAGGGAAAGACCTAGCACCAAATCCAATTTGCCATCTGATCTAACTTCTGGAGGCAGTCAAAATGAGCCTTAGAATTCTTCCCTACCTTATTCCTGTGCTGAGATACAGGCTGCTCCAACCTGCTGTAAAATGCTTGATTTCGAGAGTGAGCGAAACTAATGAAAACATTGTTGGGGTAAAACCTAAAGGGAAAGACCTAGCACCAAATCCAATTTGCCATCTGATCTAACTTCTGGAGGCAGTCAAAATGATCCTTAGAATTCTTCCCTACCTTATTCCTGTGCTGAGATACAGGCTGCTCCAACCTGCTGTAAAATGCTTGATTTCGAGAGTGAGCGAAACTAATGAAAACATTGTTGGGGTAAAACCTAAAGGGAAAGACCTAGCACCAAATCCAATTTGCCATCTGATCTAACTTCTGGAGGCAGTCAAAATGATCCTTAGAATTCTTCCCTACCTTATTCCTGTGCTGAGATACAGGCTGCTCCAACCTGCTGTAAAATGCTTGATTTCGAGAGTGAGCGAAACTAATGAAAACATTGTTGGGGTAAAACCTAAAGGGAAAGACCTAGCACCAAATCCAATTTGCCATCTGATCTAACTTCTGGAGGCAGTCAAAATGATCCTTAGAATTCTTCCCTACCTTATTCCTGTGCTGAGATACAGGCTGCTCCAACCTGCTGTAAAATGCTTGATTTCGAGAGTGAGCGAAACTAATGAAAACATTGTTGGGGTAAAACCTAAAGGGAAAGACCTAGCACCAAATCCAATTTGCCATCTGATCTAACTTCTGGAGGCAGTCAAAATGATCCTTAGAATTCTTCCCTACCTTATTCCTGTGCTGAGATACAGGCTGCTCCAACCTGCTGTAAAATGCTTGATTTCGAGAGTGAGCGAAACTAATGAAAACATTGTTGGGGTAAAACCTAAAGGGAAAGACCTAGCACCAAATCCAATTTGCCATCTGATCTAACTTCTGGAGGCAGTCAAAATGATCCTTAGAATTCTTCCCTACCTTATTCCTGTGCTGAGATACAGGCTGCTCCAACCTGCTGTAAAATGCTTGATTTCGAGAGTGAGAGAAACTAATGAAAACATTGTTGGGGTAAAACCTAAAGGGAAAGACCTAGCACCAAATCCAATTTGCCATCTGATCTAACTTCTGGAGGCAGTCAAAATGAGCCTTAGAATTCTTCCCTACCTTATTCCTGTGCTGAGATACAGGCTGCTCCAACCTGCTGTAAAATGCTTGATTTCGAGAGTGAGCGAAACTAATGAAAACATTGTTGGGGTAAAACCTAAAGGGAAAGACCTAGCACCAAATCCAATTTGCCATCTGATCTAACTTCTGGAGGCAGTCAAAATGAGCCTTAGAATTCTTCCCTACCTTATTCCTGTGCTGAGATACAGGCTGCTCCAACCTGCTGTAAAATGCTTGATTTCGAGAGTGAGCGAAACTAATGAAAACATTGTTGGGGTAAAACCTAAAGGGAAAGACCTAGCACCAAATCCAATTTGCCATCTGATCTAACTTCTGGAGGCAGTCAAAATGAGCCTTAGAATTCTTCCCTACCTTATTCCTGTGCTGAGATACAGGCTGCTCCAACCTGCTGTAAAATGCTTGATTTCGAGAGTGAGCGAAACTAATGAAAACATTGTTGGGGTAAAACCTAAAGGGAAAGACCTAGCACCAAATCCAATTTGCCATCTGATCTAACTTCTGGAGGCAGTCAAAATGAGCCTTAGAATTCTTCCCTACCTTATTCCTGTGCTGAGATACAGGCTGCTCCAACCTGCTGTAAAATGCTTGATTTCGAGAGTGAGCGAAACTAATGAAAACATTGTTGGGGTAAAACCTAAAGGGAAAGACCTAGCACCAAATCCAATTTGCCATCTGATCTAACTTCTGGAGGCAGTCAAAATGAGCCTTAGAATTCTTCCCTACCTTATTCCTGTGCTGAGATACAGGCTGCTCCAACCTGCTGTAAAATGCTTGATTTCGAGAGTGAGCGAAACTAATGAAAACATTGTTGGGGTAAAACCTAAAGGGAAAGACCTAGCACCAAATCCAATTTGCCATCTGATCTAACTTCTGGAGGCAGTCAAAATGAGCCTTAGAATTCTTCCCTACCTTATTCCTGTGCTGAGATACAGGCTGCTCCAACCTGCTGTAAAATGCTTGATTTCGAGAGTGAGCGAAACTAATGAAAACATTGTTGGGGTAAAACCTAAAGGGAAAGACCTAGCACCAAATCCAATTTGCCATCTGATCTAACTTCTGGAGGCAGTCAAAATGAGCCTTAGAATTCTTCCCTACCTTATTCCTGTGCTGAGATACAGGCTGCTCCAACCTGCTGTAAAATGCTTGATTTCGAGAGTGAGCGAAACTAATGAAAACATTGTTGGGGTAAAACCTAAAGGGAAAGACCTAGCACCAAATCCAATTTGCCATCTGATCTAACTTCTGGAGGCAGTCAAAATGAGCCTTAGAATTCTTCCCTACCTTATTCCTGTGCTGAGATACAGGCTGCTCCAACCTGCTGTAAAATGCTTGATTTCGAGAGTGAGCGAAACTAATGAAAACATTGTTGGGGTAAAACCTAAAGGGAAAGACCTAGCACCAAATCCAATTTGCCATCTGATCTAACTTCTGGAGGCAGTCAAAATGAGCCTTAGAATTCTTCCCTACCTTATTCCTGTGCTGAGATACAGGCTGCTCCAACCTGCTGTAAAATGCTTGATTTCGAGAGTGAGCGAAACTAATGAAAACATTGTTGGGGTAAAACCTAAAGGGAAAGACCTAGCACCAAATCCAATTTGCCATCTGATCTAACTTCTGGAGGCAGTCAAAATGAGCCTTAGAATTCTTCCCTACCTTATTCCTGTGCTGAGATACAGGCTGCTCCAACCTGCTGTAAAATGCTTGATTTCGAGAGTGAGCGAAACTAATGAAAACATTGTTGGGGTAAAACCTAAAGGGAAAGACCTAGCACCAAATCCAATTTGCCATCTGATCTAACTTCTGGAGGCAGTCAAAATGAGCCTTAGAATTCTTCCCTACCTTATTCCTGTGCTGAGATACAGGCTGCTCCAACCTGCTGTAAAATGCTTGATTTCGAGAGTGAGCGAAACTAATGAAAACATTGTTGGGGTAAAACCTAAAGGGAAAGACCTAGCACCAAATCCAATTTGCCATCTGATCTAACTTCTGGAGGCAGTCAAAATGAGCCTTAGAATTCTTCCCTACCTTATTCCTGTGCTGAGATACAGGCTGCTCCAACCTGCTGTAAAATGCTTGATTTCGAGAGTGAGCGAAACTAATGAAAACATTGTTGGGGTAAAACCTAAAGGGAAAGACCTAGCACCAAATCCAATTTGCCATCTGATCTAACTTCTGGAGGCAGTCAAAATGAGCCTTTGAATTCTTCCCTACCTTATTCCTGTGCTGAGATACAGGCTGCTCCAACCTGCTGTAAAATGCTTGATTTCGAGAGTGAGCGAAACTAATGAAAACATTGTTGGGGTAAAACCTAAAGGGAAAGACCTAGCACCAAATCCAATTTGCCATCTGATCTAACTTCTGGAGGCAGTCAAAATGATCCTTAGAATTCTTCCCTACCTTATTCCTGTGCTGAGATACAGGCTGCTCCAACCTGCTGTAAAATGCTTGATTTCGAGAGTGAGCGAAACTAATGAAAACATTGTTGGGGTAAAACCTAAAGGGAAAGACCTAGCACCAAATCCAATTTGCCATCTGATCTAACTTCTGGAGGCAGTCAAAATGAGCCTTAGAATTCTTCCCTACCTTATTCCTGTGCTGAGATACAGGCTGCTCCAACCTGCTGTAAAATGCTTGATTTCGAGAGTGAGCGAAACTAATGAAAACATTGTTGGGGTAAAACCTAAAGGGAAAGACCTAGCACCAAATCCAATTTGCCATCTGATCTAACTTCTGGAGGCAGTCAAAATGAGCCTTAGAATTCTTCCCTACCTTATTCCTGTGCTGAGATACAGGCTGCTCCAACCTGCTGTAAAATGCTTGATTTCGAGAGTGAGCGAAACTAATGAAAACATTGTTGGGGTAAAACCTAAAGGGAAAGACCTAGCACCAAATCCAATTTGCCATCTGATCTAACTTCTGGAGGCAGTCAAAATGATCCTTAGAATTCTTCCCTACCTTATTCCTGTGCTGAGATACAGGCTGCTCCAACCTGCTGTAAAATGCTTGATTTCGAGAGTGAGCGAAACTAATGAAAACATTGTTGGGGTAAAACCTAAAGGGAAAGACCTAGCACCAAATCCAATTTGCCATCTGATCTAACTTCTGGAGGCAGTCAAAATGAGCCTTAGAATTCTTCCCTACCTTATTCCTGTGCTGAGATACAGGCTGCTCCAACCTGCTGTAAAATGCTTGATTTCGAGAGTGAGCGAAACTAATGAAAACATTGTTGGGGTAAAACCTAAAGGGAAAGACCTAGCACCAAATCCAATTTGCCATCTGATCTAACTTCTGGAGGCAGTCAAAATGATCCTTAGAATTCTTCCCTACCTTATTCCTGTGCTGAGACACAGGCTGCTCCAACCTGCTGTAAAATGCTTGATTTCGAGAGTGAGCGAAACTAATGAAAACATTGTTGGGGTAAAACCTAAAGGGAAAGACCTAGCACCAAATCCAATTTGCCATCTGATCTAACTTCTGGAGGCAGTCAAAATGATCCTTAGAATTCTTCCCTACCTTATTCCTGTGCTGAGACACAGGCTGCTCCAACCTGCTGTAAAATGCTTGATTTCGAGAGTGAGCGAAACTAATGAAAACATTGTTGGGGTAAAACCTAAAGGGAAAGACCTAGCACCAAATCCAATTTGCCATCTGATCTAACTTCTGGAGGCAGTCAAAATGAGCCTTTGAATTCTTCCCTACCTTATTCCTGTGCTGAGATACAGGCTGCTCCAACCTGCTGTAAAATGCTTGATTTCGAGAGTGAGCGAAACTAATGAAAACATTGTTGGGGTAAAACCTAAAGGGAAAGACCTAGCACCAAATCCAATTTGCCATCTGATCTAACTTCTGGAGGCAGTCAAAATGATCCTTAGAATTCTTCCCTACCTTATTCCTGTGCTGAGATACAGGCTGCTCCAACCTGCTGTAAAATGCTTGATTTCGAGAGTGAGCGAAACTAATGAAAACATTGTTGGGGTAAAACCTAAAGGGAAAGACCTAGCACCAAATCCAATTTGCCATCTGATCTAACTTCTGGAGGCAGTCAAAATGAGCCTTAGAATTCTTCCCTACCTTATTCCTGTGCTGAGATACAGGCTGCTCCAACCTGCTGTAAAATGCTTGATTTCGAGAGTGAGCGAAACTAATGAAAACATTGTTGGGGTAAAACCTAAAGGGAAAGACCTAGCACCAAATCCAATTTGCCATCTGATCTAACTTCTGGAGGCAGTCAAAATGAGCCTTAGAATTCTTCCCTACCTTATTCCTGTGCTGAGATACAGGCTGCTCCAACCTGCTGTAAAATGCTTGATTTCGAGAGTGAGCGAAACTAATGAAAACATTGTTGGGGTAAAACCTAAAGGGAAAGACCTAGCACCAAATCCAATTTGCCATCTGATCTAACTTCTGGAGGCAGTCAAAATGAGCCTTAGAATTCTTCCCTACCTTATTCCTGTGCTGAGATACAGGCTGCTCCAACCTGCTGTAAAATGCTTGATTTCGAGAGTGAGCGAAACTAATGAAAACATTGTTGGGGTAAAACCTAAAGGGAAAGACCTAGCACCAAATCCAATTTGCCATCTGATCTAACTTCTGGAGGCAGTCAAAATGATCCTTAGAATTCTTCCCTACCTTATTCCTGTGCTGAGATAAGGCTGCTCCAACCTGCTGTAAAATGCTTGATTTCGAGAGTGAGCGAAACTAATGAAAACATTGTTGGGGTAAAACCTAAAGGGAAAGACCTAGCACCAAATCCAATTTGCCATCTGATCTAACTTCTGGAGGCAGTCAAAATGATCCTTAGAATTCTTCCCTACCTTATTCCTGTGCTAAGATACAGGCTGCTCCAACCTGCTGTAAAATGCTTGATTTCGAGAGTGAGCGAAACTAATGAAAACATTGTTGGGGTAAAACCTAAAGGGAAAGACCTAGCACCAAATCCAATTTGCCATCTGATCTAACTTCTGGAGGCAGTCAAAATGATCCTTAGAATTCTTCCCTACCTTATTCCTGTGCTGAGATAAGGCTGCTCCAACCTGCTGTAAAATGCTTGATTTCGAGAGTGAGCGAAACTAATGAAAACATTGTTGGGGTAAAACCTAAAGGGAAAGACCTAGCACCAAATCCAATTTGCCATCTGATCTAACTTCTGGAGGCAGTCAAAATGATCCTTAGAATTCTTCCCTACCTTATTCCTGTGCTGAGATACAGGCTGCTCCAACCTGCTGTAAAATGCTTGATTTCGAGAGTGAGCGAAACTAATGAAAACATTGTTGGGGTAAAACCTAAAGGGAAAGACCTAGCACCAAATCCAATTTGCCATCTGATCTAACTTCTGGAGGCAGTCAAAATGATCCTTAGAATTCTTCCCTACCTTATTCCTGTGCTGAGATACAGGCTGCTCCAACCTGCTGTAAAATGCTTGATTTCGAGAGTGAGCGAAACTAATGAAAACATTGTTGGGGTAAAACCTAAAGGGAAAGACCTAGCACCAAATCCAATTTGCCATCTGATCTAACTTCTGGAGGCAGTCAAAATGATCCTTAGAATTCTTCCCTACCTTATTCCTGTGCTGAGATAAGGCTGCTCCAACCTGCTGTAAAATGCTTGATTTCGAGAGTGAGCGAAACTAATGAAAACATTGTTGGGGTAAAACCTCAAGGGAAAGACCTAGCACCAAATCCAATTTGCCATCTGATCTAACTTCTGGAGGCAGTCAAAATGATCCTTAGAATTCTTCCCTACCTTATTCCTGTGCTGAGACACAGGCTGCTCCAACCTGCTGTAAAATGCTTGATTTCGAGAGTGAGCGAAACTAATGAAAACATTGTTGGGGTAAAACCTAAAGGGAAAGACCTAGCACCAAATCCAATTTGCCATCTGATCTAACTTCTGGAGGCAGTCAAAATGAGCATTTGAATTCTTCCCTACCTTATTCCTGTGCTGAGATACAGGCTGCTCCAACCTGCTGTAAAATGCTTGATTTCGAGAGTGAGCGAAACTAATGAAAACATTGTTGGGGTAAAACCTAAAGGGAACGACCTAGCACCAAATCCAATTTGCCATCTGATCTAACTTCTGGAGGCAGTCAAAATGATCCTTAGAATTCTTCCCTACCTTATTCCTGTGCTGAGATACAGGCTGCTCCAACCTGCTGTAAAATGCTTGATTTCGAGAGTGAGCGAAACTAATGAAAACATTGTTGGGGTAAAACCTAAAGGGAAAGACCTAGCACCAAATCCAATTTGCCATCTGATCTAACTTCTGGAGGCAGTCAAAATGATCCTTAGAATTCTTCCCTACCTTATTCCTGTGCTGAGATACAGGCTGCTCCAACCTGCTGTAAAATGCTTGATTTCGAGAGTGAGCGAAACTAATGAAAACATTGTTGGGGTAAAACCTAAAGGGAAAGACCTAGCACCAAATCCAATTTGCCATCTGATCTAACTTCTGGAGGCAGTCAAAATGAGCCTTTGAATTCTTCCCTACCTTATTCCTGTGCTGAGATACAGGCTGCTCCAACCTGCTGTAAAATGCTTGATTTCGAGAGTGAGCGAAACTAATGAAAACATTGTTGGGGTAAAACCTAAAGGGAAAGACCTAGCACCAAATCCAATTTGCCATCTGATCTAACTTCTGGAGGCAGTCAAAATGAGCCTTAGAATTCTTCCCTACCTTATTCCTGTGCTGAGATACAGGCTGCTCCAACCTGCTGTAAAATGCTTGATTTCGAGAGTGAGCGAAACTAATGAAAACATTGTTGGGGTAAAACCTAAAGGGAAAGACCTAGCACCAAATCCAATTTGCCATCTGATCTAACTTCTGGAGGCAGTCAAAATGATCCTTAGAATTCTTCCCTACCTTATTCCTGTGCTGAGATACAGGCTGCTCCAACCTGCTGTAAAATGCTTGATTTCGAGAGTGAGCGAAACTAATGAAAACATTGTTGGGGTAAAACCTAAAGGGAAAGACCTAGCACCAAATCCAATTTGCCATCTGATCTAACTTCTGGAGGCAGTCAAAATGAGCCTTAGAATTCTTCCCTACCTTATTCCTGTGCTGAGATACAGGCTGCTCCAACCTGCTGTAAAATGCTTGATTTCGAGAGTGAGCGAAACTAATGAAAACATTGTTGGGGTAAAACCTAAAGGGAAAGACCTAGCACCAAATCCAATTTGCCATCTGATCTAACTTCTGGAGGCAGTCAAAATGATCCTTAGAATTCTTCCCTACCTTATTCCTGTGCTGAGATACAGGCTGCTCCAACCTGCTGTAAAATGCTTGATTTCGAGAGTGAGCGAAACTAATGAAAACATTGTTGGGGTAAAACCTAAAGGGAAAGACCTAGCACCAAATCCAATTTGCCATCTGATCTAACTTCTGGAGGCAGTCAAAATGATCCTTAGAATTCTTCCCTACCTTATTCCTGTGCTGAGATACAGGCTGCTCCAACCTGCTGTAAAATGCTTGATTTCGAGAGTGAGCGAAACTAATGAAAACATTGTTGGGGTAAAACCTCAAGGGAAAGACCTAGCACCAAATCCAATTTGCCATCTGATCTAACTTCTGGAGGCAGTCAAAATGATCCTTAGAATTCTTCCCTACCTTATTCCTGTGCTGAGACACAGGCTGCTCCAACCTGCTGTAAAATGCTTGATTTCGAGAGTGAGCGAAACTAATGAAAACATTGTTGGGGTAAAACCTAAAGGGAAAGACCTAGCACCAAATCCAATTTGCCATCTGATCTAACTTCTGGAGGCAGTCAAAATGAGCATTTGAATTCTTCCCTACCTTATTCCTGTGCTGAGATACAGGCTGCTCCAACCTGCTGTAAAATGCTTGATTTCAAGAGTGAGCGAAACTAATGAAAACATTGTTGGGGTAAAACCTAAAGGGAACGACCTAGCACCAAATCCAATTTGCCATCTGATCTAACTTCTGGAGGCAGTCAAAATGATCCTTAGAATTCTTCCCTACCTTATTCCTGTGCTGAGATACAGGCTGCTCCAACCTGCTGTAAAATGCTTGATTTCGAGAGTGAGCGAAACTAATGAAAACATTGTTGGGGTAAAACCTAAAGGGAAAGACCTAGCACCAAATCCAATTTGCCATCTGATCTAACTTCTGGAGGCAGTCAAAATGATCCTTAGAATTCTTCCCTACCTTATTCCTGTGCTGA
>NW_027143781.1:0-48576 GCF_026170545.1 Melanerpes formicivorus
GGAATAAGGTTAGGGAAGAATTCAAATGCTCATTTTGACTGCCTCCAGAAGTTAGATCAGATGGCAAATTGGATTTGGTGCTAGGTCTTTCCCTTTAGGTTTTACCCCAACAATGTTTTCATTAGTTTCGCTCACTCTCGAAATCAAGCATTTTACAGCAGGTTGGAGCAGCCTGTATCTCAGCACAGGAATAAGGTAGGGAAGAATTCTAAGGCTCATTTTGACTGCCTCCAGAAGTTAGATCAGATGGCAATTGGATTTGGTGCTAGGTCTTTCCCTTTAGGTTTTACCCCAACAATGTTTTCATTAGTTTCGCTCACTCTCGAAATCAAGCATTTTACAGCAGGTTGGAGCAGCCTGTATCTCAGCACAGGAATAAGGTAGGGAAGAATTCTAAGGATCATTTTGACTGCCTCCAGAAGTTAGATCAGATGGCAAATTGGATTTGGTGCTAGGTCTTTCCCTTTAGGTTTTACCCCAACAATGTTTTCATTAGTTTCGCTCACTCTCGAAATCAAGCATTTTACAGCAGGTTGGAGCAGCCTGTATCTCAGCACAGGAATAAGGTAGGGAAGAATTCAAATGCTCATTTTGACTGCCTCCAGAAGTTAGATCAGATGGCAAATTGGATTTGGTGCTAGGTCTTTCCCTTTAGGTTTTACCCCAACAATGTTTTCATTAGTTTCGCTCACTCTCGAAATCAAGCATTTTACAGCAGGTTGGAGCAGCCTGTATCTCAGCACAGGAATAAGGTAGGAAGAATTCAAATGCTCATTTTGACTGCCTCCAGAAGTTAGATCAGATGGCAAATTGGATTTGGTGCTAGGTCTTTCCCTTTAGGTTTTACCCCAACAATGTTTTCATTAGTTTCGCTCACGTCTCGAAATCAAGCATTTTACAGCAGGTTGGAGCAGCCTGTATCTCAGCACAGGAATAAGGTAGGGAAGAATTCTAAGGATCATTTTGACTGCCTCCAGAAGTTAGATCAGATGGCAAATTGGATTTGGTGCTAGGTCTTTCCCTTTAGGTTTTACCCCCAACAATGTTTTCATTAGTTTCGCTCACTCTCGAAATCAAGCATTTTACAGCAGGTTGGAGCAGCCTGTATCTCAGCACAGGAATAAGGTAGGGAAGAATTCTAAGGCTCATTTGACTGCCTCCAGAAGTTAGATCAGATGGCAAATTGGATTTGGTGCTAGGTCTTTCCCTTTAGGTTTTACCCCAACAATGTTTTCATTAGTTTCGCTCACTCTCGAAATCAAGCATTTTACAGCAGGTTGGAGCAGCCTGTATCTCAGCACAGGAATAAGGTAGGGAAGAATTCTAAGGCTCATTTTGACTGCCTCCAGAAGTTAGATCAGATGGCAAATTGGATTTGGTGCTAGGTTCTTTCCCTTTAGGTTTTACCCCAACAATGTTTTCATTAGTTTCGCTCACTCTCGAAATCAAGCATTTTACAGCAGGTTGGAGCAGCCTGTATCTCAGCACAGGAATAAGGTAGGGAAGAATTCTAAGGATCATTTTGACTGCCTCCAGAAGTTAGATCAGATGGCAAATTGGATTTGGTGCTAGGTCTTTCCCTTTAGGTTTTACCCCAACAATGTTTTCATTAGTTTTGCTCACTCTCGAAATCAAGCATTTTACAGCAGGTTGGAGCAGCCTGTATCTCAGCACAGGAATAAGGTAGGGAAGAATTCTAAGGCTCATTTTGACTGCCTCCAGAAGTTAGATCAGATGGCAAATTGGATTTGGTGCTAGGTCTTTCCCTTTAGGTTTTACCCCAACAATGTTTTCATTAGTTTCGCTCACTCTCGAAATCAAGCATTTTACAGCAGGTTGGAGCAGCCTGTATCTCAGCACAGGAATAAGGTAGGGAAGAATTCTAAGGATCATTTTGACTGCCTCCAGAAGTTAGATCAGATGGCAAATGGGATTTGGTGCTAGGTCTTTCCCTTTAGGTTTTTACCCCAACAATGTTTTCATTAGTTTCGCTCACTCTCGAAATCAAGCATTTTACAGCAGGTTGGAGCAGCCTGTATCTCAGCACAGGAATAAGGTAGGGAAGAATTCAAATGCTCATTTTGACTGCCTCCAGAAGTTAGATCAGATGGCAAATTGGATTTGGTGCTAGGTCTTTCCCTTTAGGTTTTACCCCAACAATGTTTTCATTAGTTTCGCTCACTCTCGAAATCAAGCATTTTACAGCAGGTTGGAGCAGCCTGTATCTCAGCACAGGAATAAGGTAGGGAAGAATTCTAAGGATCATTTTGACTGCCTCCAGAAGTTAGATCAGATGGCAAATTGGATTTGGTGCTAGGTCTTGTCCCTTTAGGTTTTACCCCAACAATGTTTTCATTAGTTTCGCTCACTCTCGAAATCAAGCATTTTACAGCAGGTTGGAGCAGCCTGTATCTCAGCACAGGAATAAGGTAGGGAAGAATTCTAAGGATCATTTTGACTGCCTCCAGAAGTTAGATCAGATGGCAAATTGGATTTGGTGCTAGGTCTTTCCCTTTAGGTTTTACCCCAACAATGTTTTCATTAGTTTCGCTCACTCTCGAAATCAAGCATTTTACAGCAGGTTGGAGCAGCCTGTATCTCAGCACAGGAATAAGGTAGGGAAGAATTCTAAGAATCATTTCGACTGCCTCCAGAAGTTAGATCAGATGGCAAATTGGATTTGGTGCTAGGTCTTTCCCTTTAGGTTTTACCCCCAACAATGTTTTCATTAGTTTCGCTCACTCTCGAAATCAAGCATTTTACAGCGGGTTGGAGCAGCCTGTATCTCAGCACAGGAATAAGGTAGGGAAGAATTCTAAGGATCATTTTGACTGCCTCCAGAAGTTAGATCAGATGGCAAATTGGATTTGGTGCTAGGTCTTTCCCTTTAGGTTTTACCCCAACAATGTTTTCATTAGTTTCGCTCACTCTCGAAATCAAGCATTTTACAGCAGGTTGGAGCAGCCTGTATCTCAGCACAGGAATAAGGTAGGGAAGAATTCTAAGGATCATTTTGACTGCCTCCAGAAGTTAGATCAGATGGCAAATTGGATTTGGTGCTAGGTCTTTCCCTTTAGGTTTTACCCCCAACAATGTTTTCATTAGTTTCGCTCACTCTCGAAATCAAGCATTTTACAGCAGGTTGGAGCAGCCTGTATCTCAGCACAGGAATAAGGTAGGGAAGAATTCAAATGTTCATTTGACTGCCTCCAGAAGTTAGATCAGATGGCAAATTGGATTTGGTGCTAGGTCTTTCCCTTTAGGTTTTACCCCAACAATGTTTTCATTAGTTTCGCTCACTCTCGAAATCAAGCATTTTACAGCAGGTTGGAGCAGCCTGTATCTCAGCACAGGAATAAGGTAGGGAAGAATTCAAATGCTCATTTTGACTGCCTCCAGAAGTTAGATCAGATGGCAAATTGGATTTGGTGCTAGGTCTTTCCCTTTAGGTTTTACCCCAACAATGTTTTCATTAGTTTCGCTCACGTCTCGAAATCAAGCATTTTACAGCAGGTTGGAGCAGCCTGTATCTCAGCACAGGAATAAGGTAGGGAAGAATTCTAAGGATCATTTTGACTGCCTCCAGAAGTTAGATCAGATGGCAAATTGGATTTGGTGCTAGGTCTTTCCCTTTAGGTTTTACCCCAACAATGTTTTCATTAGTTTCGCTCACTCTCGAAATCAAGCATTTTACAGCAGGTTGGAGCAGCCTGTATCTCAGCACAGGAATAAGGTAGGGAAGAATTCTAAGGCTCATTTTGACTGCCTCCAGAAGTTAGATCAGATGGCAAATTGGATTTGGTGCTAGGTCTTTCCCTTTAGGTTTTACCCCAACAATGTTTTCATTAGTTTCGCTCACTCTCGAAATCAAGCATTTTACAGCAGGTTGGAGCAGCCTGTATCTCAGCACAGGAATAAGGTAGGGAAGAATTCTAAGGATCATTTTGACTGCCTCCAGAAGTTAGATCAGATGGCAAATTGGATTTGGTGCTAGGTCTTTCCCTTTAGGTTTTACCCCAACAATGTTTTCATTAGTTTCGCTCACTCTCGAAATCAAGCATTTTACAGCAGGTTGGAGCAGCCTGTATCTCAGCACAGGAATAAGGTAGGGAAGAATTCTAAGGCTCATTTTGACTGCCTCCAGAAGTTAGATCAGATGGCAAATTGGATTTGGTGCTAGGTCTTTCCCTTTAGGTTTTACCCCAACAATGTTTTCATTAGTTTCGCTCACTCTCGAAATCAAGCATTTTACAGCAGGTTGGAGCAGCCTGTATCTCAGCACAGGAATAAGGTAGGGAAGAATTCTAAGGATCATTTTGACTGCCTCCAGAAGTTAGATCAGATGGCAAATTGGATTTGGTGCTAGGTCTTTCCCTTTAGGTTTTACCCCAACAATGTTTTCATTAGTTTCGCTCACTCTCGAAATCAAGCATTTTACAGCAGGTTGGAGCAGCCTGTATCTCAGCACAGGAATAAGGTAGGGAAGAATTCTAAGGATCATTTTGACTGCCTCCAGAAGTTAGATCAGATGGCAAATTGGATTTGGTGCTAGGTCTTTCCCTTTAGGTTTTACCCCAACAATGTTTTCATTAGTTTCGCTCACTCTCGAAATCAAGCATTTTACAGCAGGTTGGAGCAGCCTGTATCTCAGCACAGGAATAAGGTAGGGAAGAATTCTAAGGATCATTTTGACTGCCTCCAGAAGTTAGATCAGATGGCAAATTGGATTTGGTGCTAGGTCTTTCCCTTTAGGTTTTACCCCAACAATGTTTTCATTAGTTTCGCTCACTCTCGAAATCAAGCATTTTACAGCAGGTTGGAGCAGCCTGTATCTCAGCACAGGAATAAGGTAGGGAAGAATTCTAAGGATCATTTTGACTGCCTCCAGAAGTTAGATCAGATGGCAAATTGGATTTGGTGCTAGGTCTTTCCCTTTAGGTTTTACCCCAACAATGTTTTCATTAGTTTTGCTCACTCTCGAAATCAAGCATTTTACAGCAGGTTGGAGCAGCCTGTATCTCAGCACAGGAATAAGGTAGGGAAGAATTCTAAGGATCATTTTGACTGCCTCCAGAAGTTAGATCAGATGGCAAATTGGATTTGGTGCTAGGTCTTTCCCTTTAGGTTTTACCCCAACAATGTTTTCATTAGTTTTGCTCACTCTCGAAATCAAGCATTTTACAGCAGGTTGGAGCAGCCTGTATCTCAGCACAGGAATAAGGTAGGGAAGAATTCTAAGGATCATTTTGACTGCCTCCAGAAGTTAGATCAGATGGCAAATTGGATTTGGTGCTAGGTCTTTCCCTTTAGGTTTTACCCCAACAATGTTTTCATTAGTTTCGCTCACTCTCGAAATCAAGCATTTTACAGCAGGTTGGAGCAGCCTGTATCTCAGCACAGGAATAAGGTAGGGAAGAATTCTAAGGCTCATTTTGGACTGCCTCCAGAAGTTAGATCAGATGGCAAATTGGATTTGGTGCTAGGTCTTTCCCTTTAGGTTTTACCCCAACAATGTTTTCATTAGTTTCGCTCACTCTCGAAATCAAGCATTTTACAGCAGGTTGGAGCAGCCTGTATCTCAGCACAGGAATAAGGTAGGGAAGAATTCTAAGGCTCATTTTGACTGCCTCCAGAAGTTAGATCAGATGGCAAATTGGATTTGGTGCTAGGTCTTTCCCTTTAGGTTTTACCCCAACAATGTTTTCATTAGTTTCGCTCACTCTCGAAATCAAGCATTTTACAGCAGGTTGGAGCAGCCTGTATCTCAGCACAGGAATAAGGTAGGGAAGAATTCTAAGGCTCATTTTGACTGCCTCCAGAAGTTAGATCAGATGGCAAATTGGATTTGGTGCTAGGTCTTTCCCTTTAGGTTTTACCCCAACAATGTTTTCATTAGTTTCGCTCACTCTCGAAATCAAGCATTTTACAGCAGGTTGGAGCAGCCTGTATCTCAGCACAGGAATAAGGTAGGGAAGAATTCTAAGGATCATTTTGACTGCCTCCAGAAGTTAGATCAGATGGCAAATTGGATTTGGTGCTAGGTCTTTCCCTTTAGGTTTTACCCCAACAATGTTTTCATTAGTTTCGCTCACTCTCGAAATCAAGCATTTTACAGCAGGTTGGAGCAGCCTGTATCTCAGCACAGGAATAAGGTAGGGAAGAATTCTAAGGCTCATTTTGACTGCCTCCAGAAGTTAGATCAGATGGCAAATTGGATTTGGTGCTAGGTCTTTCCCTTTAGGTTTTACCCCAACAATGTTTTCATTAGTTTCGCTCACTCTCGAAATCAAGCATTTTACAGCAGGTTGGAGCAGCCTGTATCTCAGCACAGGAATAAGGTAGGGAAGAATTCTAAGGATCATTTTGACTGCCTCCAGAAGTTAGATCAGATGGCAAATTGGATTTGGTGCTAGGTCTTTCCCTTTAGGTTTTACCCCAACAATGTTTTCATTAGTTTCGCTCACTCTCGAAATCAAGCATTTTACAGCAGGTTGGAGCAGCCTGTATCTCAGCACAGGAATAAGGTAGGGAAGAATTCAAATGCTCATTTTGACTGCCTCCAGAAGTTAGATCAGATGGCAAATTGGATTTGGTGCTAGGTCTTTCCCTTTAGGTTTTACCCCAACAATGTTTTCATTAGTTTCGCTCACTCTCGAAATCAAGCATTTTACAGCAGGTTGGAGCAGCCTGTATCTCAGCACAGGAATAAGGTAGGGAAGAATTCTAAGGATCATTTTGACTGCCTCCAGAAGTTAGATCAGATGGCAAATTGGATTTGGTGCTAGGTCTTTCCCTTTAGGTTTTACCCCAACAATGTTTTCATTAGTTTCGCTCACTCTCGAAATCAAGCATTTTACAGCAGGTTGGAGCAGCCTGTATCTCAGCACAGGAATAAGGTAGGGAAGAATTCTAAGGATCATTTTGACTGCCTCCAGAAGTTAGATCAGATGGCAAATTGGATTTGGTGCTAGGTCTTTCCCTTTAGGTTTTACCCCAACAATGTTTTCATTAGTTTCGCTCACTCTCGAAATCAAGCATTTTACAGCAGGTTGGAGCAGCCTGTATCTCAGCACAGGAATAAGGTAGGGAAGAATTCAAATGCTCATTTTGACTGCCTCCAGAAGTTAGATCAGATGGCAAATTGGATTTGGTGCTAGGTCTTTCCCTTTAGGTTTTACCCCAACAATGTTTTCATTAGTTTCGCTCACTCTCGAAATCAAGCATTTTACAGCAGGTTGGAGCAGCCTGTATCTCAGCACAGGAATAAGGTAGGGAAGAATTCTAAGGATCATTTTGACTGCCTCCAGAAGTTAGATCAGATGGCAAATTGGATTTGGTGCTAGGTCTTTCCCTTTAGGTTTTACCCCAACAATGTTTTCATTAGTTTCGCTCACTCTCGAAATCAAGCATTTTACAGCAGGTTGGAGCAGCCTGTATCTCAGCACAGGAATAAGGTAGGGAAGAATTCTAAGGATCATTTTGACTGCCTCCAGAAGTTAGATCAGATGGCAAATTGGATTTGGTGCTAGGTCTTTCCCTTTAGGTTTTACCCCAACAATGTTTTCATTAGTTTCGCTCACTCTCGAAATCAAGCATTTTACAGCAGGTTGGAGCAGCCTGTATCTCAGCACAGGAATAAGGTAGGGAAGAATTCAAATACTCATTTTGACTGCCTCCAGAAGTTAGATCAGATGGCAAATTGGATTTGGTGCTAGGTCTTTCCCTTTAGGTTTTACCCCAACAATGTTTTCATTAGTTTCGCTCACTCTCGAAATCAAGCATTTTACAGCAGGTTGGAGCAGCCTGTATCTCAGCACAGGAATAAGGTAGGGAAGAATTCTAAGGATCATTTTGACTGCCTCCAGAAGTTAGATCAGATGGCAAATTGGATTTGGTGCTAGGTCTTTCCCTTTAGGTTTTACCCCCAACAATGTTTTCATTAGTTTCGCTCACTCTCGAAATCAAGCATTTTACAGCAGGTTGGAGCAGCCTGTATCTCAGCACAGGAATAAGGTAGGGAAGAATTCTAAGGATCATTTTGACTGCCTCCAGAAGTTAGATCAGATGGCAAATTGGATTTGGTGCTAGGTCTTTCCCTTTAGGTTTTACCCCAACAATGTTTTCATTAGTTTCGCTCACTCTCGAAATCAAGCATTTTACAGCAGGTTGGAGCAGCCTGTATCTCAGCACAGGAATAAGGTAGGGAAGAATTCTAAGGATCATTTTGACTGCCTCCAGAAGTTAGATCAGATGGCAAATTGGATTTGGTGCTAGGTCTTTCCCTTTAGGTTTTACCCCAACAATGTTTTCATTAGTTTCGCTCACTCTCGAAATCAAGCATTTTACAGCAGGTTGGAGCAGCCTGTATCTCAGCACAGGAATAAGGTAGGGAAGAATTCTAAGGATCATTTTGACTGCCTCCAGAAGTTAGATCAGATGGCAAATTGGATTTGGTGCAAGGTCTTTCCCTTTAGGTTTTACCCCAACAATGTTTTCATCAGTTTCGCTCACTCTCGAAATCAAGCATTTTACAGCAGGTTGGAGCAGCCTGTATCTCAGCACAGGAATAAGGTAGGGAAGAATTCTAAGGCTCATTTTGACTGCCTCCAGAAGTTAGATCAGATGGCAAATTGGATTTGGTGCTAGGTCTTTCCCTTTAGGTTTTACCCCAACAATGTTTTCATTAGTTTCGCTCACTCTCGAAATCAAGCATTTTACAGCAGGTTGGAGCAGCCTGTATCTCAGCACAGGAATAAGGTAGGGAAGAATTCTAAGGATCATTTTGACTGCCTCCAGAAGTTAGATCAGATGGCAAATTGGATTTGGTGCTAGGTCTTTCCCTTTAGGTTTTACCCCAACAATGTTTTCATTAGTTTCGCTCACTCTCGAAATCAAGCATTTTACAGCAGGTTGGAGCAGCCTGTATCTCAGCACAGGAATAAGGTAGGGAAGAATTCTAAGGATCATTTTGACTGCCTCCAGAAGTTAGATCAGATGGCAAATTGGATTTGGTGCTAGGTCTTTCCCTTTAGGTTTTACCCCAACAATGTTTTCATTAGTTTCGCTCACTCTCGAAATCAAGCATTTTACAGCAGGTTGGAGCAGCCTGTATCTCAGCACAGGAATAAGGTAGGGAAGAATTCTAAGGATCATTTTGACTGCCTCCAGAAGTTAGATCAGATGGCAAATTGGATTTGGTGCTAGGTCTTTCCCTTTAGGTTTTACCCCCAACAATGTTTTCATTAGTTTCGCTCACTCTCGAAATCAAGCATTTTACAGCAGGTTGGAGCAGCCTGTATCTCAGCACAGGAATAAGGTAGGGAAGAATTCTAAGGATCATTTTGACTGCCCTCCAGAAGTTAGATCAGATGGCAAATTGGATTTGGTGCTAGGTCTTTCCCTTTAGGTTTTACCCCAACAATGTTTTCATTAGTTTCGCTCACTCTCGAAATCAAGCATTTTACAGCAGGTTGGAGCAGCCTGTATCTCAGCACAGGAATAAGGTAGGGAAGAATTCTAAGGATCATTTTGACTGCCTCCAGAAGTTAGATCAGATGGCAAATTGGATTTGGTGCTAGGTCTTTCCCTTTAGGTTTTACCCCAACAATGTTTTCATTAGTTTCGCTCACTCTCGAAATCAAGCATTTTACAGCAGGTTGGAGCAGCCTGTATCTCAGCACAGGAATAAGGTAGGGAAGAATTCTAAGGATCATTTTGACTGCCTCCAGAAGTTAGATCAGATGGCAAATTGGATTTGGTGCTAGGTCTTTCCCTTTAGGTTTTACCCCCAACAATGTTTTCATTAGTTTCGCTCACTCTCGAAATCAAGCATTTTACAGCAGGTTGGAGCAGCCTGTATCTCAGCACAGGAATAAGGTAGGGAAGAATTCTAAGGATCATTTTGACTGCATCCAGAAGTTAGATCAGATGGCAAATTGGATTTGGTGCTAGGTCTTTCCCTTTAGGTTTTACCCCAACAATGTTTTCATTAGTTTCGCTCACTCTCGAAATCAAGCATTTTACAGCAGGTTGGAGCAGCCTGTATCTCAGCACAGGAATAAGGTAGGGAAGAATTCTAAGGATCATTTTGACTGCCTCCAGAAGTTAGATCAGATGGCAAATTGGATTTGGTGCTAGGTCTTTCCCTTTAGGTTTTACCCCAACAATGTTTTCATTAGTTTCGCTCACTCTCGAAATCAAGCATTTTACAGCAGGTTGGAGCAGCCTGTATCTCAGCACAGGAATAAGGTAGGGAAGAATTCTAAGGCTCATTTTGACTGCCTCCAGAAGTTAGATCAGATGGCAAATTGGATTTGGTGCTAGGTCTTTCCCTTTAGGTTTTACCCCAACAATGTTTTCATTAGTTTCGCTCACTCTCGAAATCAAGCATTTTACAGCAGGTTGGAGCAGCCTGTATCTCAGCACAGGAATAAGGTAGGGAAGAATTCTAAGGATCATTTTGACTGCCTCCAGAAGTTAGATCAGATGGCAAATTGGATTTGGTGCTAGGTCTTTCCCTTTAGGTTTTACCCCAACAATGTTTTCATTAGTTTCGCTCACTCTCGAAATCAAGCATTTTACAGCAGGTTGGAGCAGCCTGTATCTCAGCACAGGAATAAGGTAGGGAAGAATTCTAAGGATCATTTTGACTGCCTCCAGAAGTTAGATCAGATGGCAAATTGGATTTGGTGCTAGGTCTTTCCCTTTAGGTTTTACCCCAACAATGTTTTCATTAGTTTTGCTCACTCTCGAAATCAAGCATTTTACAGCAGGTTGGAGCAGCCTGTATCTCAGCACAGGAATAAGGTAGGGAAGAATTCTAAGGCTCATTTTGACTGCCTCCAGAAGTTAGATCAGATGGCAAATTGGATTTGGTGCTAGGTCTTTCCCTTTAGGTTTTACCCCAACAATGTTTTTATTAGTTTTGCTCACTCTCGAAATCAAGCATTTTACAGCAGGTTGGAGCAGCCTGTATCTCAGCACAGGAATAAGGTAGGGAAGAATTCTAAGGCTCATTTTTACTGCCTCCAGAAGTTAGATCAGATGGCAAATTGGATTTGGTGCTAGGTCTTTCCCTTTAGGTTTTACCCCAACAATGTTTTCATTAGTTTCGCTCACTCTCGAAATCAAGCATTTTACAGCAGGTTGGAGCAGCCTGTATCTCAGCACAGGAATAAGGTAGGGAAGAATTCTAAGGCTCATTTTGACTGCCTCCAGAAGTTAGATCAGATGGCAAATTGGATTTGGTGCTAGGTCTTTCCCTTTAGGTTTTACCCCAACAATGTTTTCATTAGTTTCGCTCACTCTCGAAATCAAGCATTTTACAGCAGGTTGGAGCAGCCTGTATCTCAGCACAGGAATAAGGTAGGGAAGAATTCTAAGGCTCATTTTGACTGCCTCCAGAAGTTAGATCAGATGGCAAATTGGATTTGGTGCTAGGTCTTTCCCTTTAGGTTTTACCCCCAACAATGTTTTCATTAGTTTCGCTCACTCTCGAAATCAAGCATTTTACAGCGGGTTGGAGCAGCCTGTATCTCAGCACAGGAATAAGGTAGGGAAGAATTCTAAGGATCATTTTGACTGCCTCCAGAAGTTAGATCAGATGGCAAATTGGATTTGGTGCTAGGTCTTTCCCTTTAGGTTTTACCCCAACAATGTTTTCATTAGTTTCGCTCACTCTCGAAATCAAGCATTTTACAGCAGGTTGGAGCAGCCTGTATCTCAGCACAGGAATAAGGTAGGGAAGAATTCTAAGGATCATTTTGACTGCCTCCAGAAGTTAGATCAGATGGCAAATTGGATTTGGTGCTAGGTCTTTCCCTTTAGGTTTTACCCCAACAATGTTTTCATTAGTTTCGCTCACTCTCGAAATCAAGCATTTTACAGCAGGTTGGAGCAGCCTGTATCTCAGCACAGGAATAAGGTAGGGAAGAATTCTAAGGATCATTTTGACTGCCTCCAGAAGTTAGATCAGATGGCAAATTGGATTTGGTGCTAGGTCTTTCCCTTTAGGTTTTACCCCAACAATGTTTTCATTAGTTTCGCTCACTCTCGAAATCAAGCATTTTACAGCAGGTTGGAGCAGCCTGTATCTCAGCACAGGAATAAGGTAGGGAAGAATTCAAATGCTCATTTTGACTGCCTCCAGAAGTTAGATCAGATGGCAAATTGGATTTGGTGCTAGGTCTTTCCCTTTAGGTTTTACCCCAACAATGTTTTCATTAGTTTCGCTCACTCTCGAAATCAAGCATTTTACAGCAGGTTGGAGCAGCCTGTATCTCAGCACAGGAATAAGGTAGGGAAGAATTCTAAGGATCATTTTGACTGCCTCCAGAAGTTAGATCAGATGGCAAATTGGATTTGGTGCTAGGTCTTTCCCTTTAGGTTTTACCCCAACAATGTTTTCATTAGTTTCGCTCACTCTCGAAATCAAGCATTTTACAGCAGGTTGGAGCAGCCTGTATCTCAGCACAGGAATAAGGTAGGGAAGAATTCTAAGGATCATTTTGACTGCCTCCAGAAGTTAGATCAGATGGCAAATTGGATTTGGTGCTAGGTCTTTCCCTTTAGGTTTTACCCCAACAATGTTTTCATTAGTTTCGCTCACTCTCGAAATCAAGCATTTTACAGCAGGTTGGAGCAGCCTGTATCTCAGCACAGGAATAAGGTAGGGAAGAATTCAAATACTCATTTTGACTGCCTCCAGAAGTTAGATCAGATGGCAAATTGGATTTGGTGCTAGGTCTTTCCCTTTAGGTTTTACCCCAACAATGTTTTCATTAGTTTCGCTCACTCTCGAAATCAAGCATTTTACAGCAGGTTGGAGCAGCCTGTATCTCAGCACAGGAATAAGGTAGGGAAGAATTCTAAGGCTCATTTTGACTGCCTCCAGAAGTTAGATCAGATGGCAAATTGGATTTGGTGCTAGGTCTTTCCCTTTAGGTTTTACCCCCAACAATGTTTTCATTAGTTTCGCTCACTCTCGAAATCAAGCATTTTACAGCAGGTTGGAGCAGCCTGTATCTCAGCACAGGAATAAGGTAGGGAAGAATTCTAAGGATCATTTTGACTGCCTCCAGAAGTTAGATCAGATGGCAAATTGGATTTGGTGCTAGGTCTTTCCCTTTAGGTTTTACCCCAACAATGTTTTCATTAGTTTCGCTCACTCTCGAAATCAAGCATTTTACAGCAGGTTGGAGCAGCCTGTATCTCAGCACAGGAATAAGGTAGGGAAGAATTCTAAGGATCATTTTGACTGCCTCCAGAAGTTAGATCAGATGGCAAATTGGATTTGGTGCTAGGTCTTTCCCTTTAGGTTTTACCCCAACAATGTTTTCATTAGTTTCGCTCACTCTCGAAATCAAGCATTTTACAGCAGGTTGGAGCAGCCTGTATCTCAGCACAGGAATAAGGTAGGGAAGAATTCTAAGGATCATTTTGACTGCCTCCAGAAGTTAGATCAGATGGCAAATTGGATTTGGTGCAAGGTCTTTCCCTTTAGGTTTTACCCCAACAATGTTTTCATTAGTTTCGCTCACTCTCGAAATCAAGCATTTTACAGCAGGTTGGAGCAGCCTGTATCTCAGCACAGGAATAAGGTAGGGAAGAATTCTAAGGCTCATTTTGACTGCCTCCAGAAGTTAGATCCAGATGGCAAATTGGATTTGGTGCTAGGTCTTTCCCTTTAGGTTTTACCCCAACAATGTTTTCATTAGTTTCGCTCACTCTCGAAATCAAGCATTTTACAGCAGGTTGGAGCAGCCTGTATCTCAGCACAGGAATAAGGTAGGGAAGAATTCTAAGGATCATTTTGACTGCCTCCAGAAGTTAGATCAGATGGCAAATTGGATTTGGTGCTAGGTCTTTCCCTTTAGGTTTTACCCCAACAATGTTTTCATTAGTTTCGCTCACTCTCGAAATCAAGCATTTTACAGCAGGTTGGAGCAGCCTGTATCTCAGCACAGGAATAAGGTAGGGAAGAATTCAAATGCTCATTTTGACTGCCTCCAGAAGTTAGATCAGATGGCAAATTGGATTTGGTGCTAGGTCTTTCCCTTTAGGTTTTACCCCCAACAATGTTTTCATTAGTTTCGCTCACTCTCGAAATCAAGCATTTTACAGCAGGTTGGAGCAGCCTGTATCTCAGCACAGGAATAAGGTAGGGAAGAATTCTAAGGCTCATTTTGACTGCCTCCAGAAGTTAGATCAGATGGCAAATTGGATTTGGTGCAAGGTCTTTCCCTTTAGGTTTTACCCCAACAATGTTTTCATTAGTTTCGCTCACTCTCGAAATCAAGCATTTTACAGCAGGTTGGAGCAGCCTGTATCTCAGCACAGGAATAAGGTAGGGAAGAATTCTAAGGATCATTTTGACTGCCTCCAGAAGTTAGATCAGATGGCAAATTGGATTTGGTGCTAGGTCTTTCCCTTTAGGTTTTACCCCAACAATGTTTTCATTAGTTTCGCTCACTCTCGAAATCAAGCATTTTACAGCAGGTTGGAGCAGCCTGTATCTCAGCACAGGAATAAGGTAGGGAAGAATTCTAAGGATCATTTTGACTGCCTCCAGAAGTTAGATCAGATGGCAAATTGGATTTGGTGCTAGGTCTTTCCCTTTAGGTTTTACCCCAACAATGTTTTCATTAGTTTCGCTCACTCTCGAAATCAAGCATTTTACAGCAGGTTGGAGCAGCCTGTATCTCAGCACAGGAATAAGGTAGGGAAGAATTCAAATGCTCATTTTGACTGCCTCCAGAAGTTAGATCAGATGGCAAATTGGATTTGGTGCTAGGTCTTTCCCTTTAGGTTTTACCCCAACAATGTTTTCATTAGTTTCGCTCACTCTCGAAATCAAGCATTTTACAGCAGGTTGGAGCAGCCTGTATCTCAGCACAGGAATAAGGTAGGGAAGAATTCTAAGGATCATTTTGACTGCCTCCAGAAGTTAGATCAGATGGCAAATTGGATTTGGTGCTAGGTCTTTCCCTTTAGGTTTTACCCCAACAATGTTTTCATTAGTTTCGCTCACTCTCGAAATCAAGCATTTTACAGCAGGTTGGAGCAGCCTGTATCTCAGCACAGGAATAAGGTAGGGAAGAATTCTAAGGATCATTTTGACTGCCTCCAGAAGTTAGATCAGATGGCAAATTGGATTTGGTGCTAGGTCTTTCCCTTTAGGTTTTACCCCAACAATGTTTTCATTAGTTTCGCTCACTCTCGAAATCAAGCATTTTACAGCAGGTTGGAGCAGCCTGTATCTCAGCACAGGAATAAGGTAGGGAAGAATTCAAATGCTCATTTTGACTGCCTCCAGAAGTTAGATCAGATGGCAAATTGGATTTGGTGCTAGGTCTTTCCCTTTAGGTTTTACCCCAACAATGTTTTCATTAGTTTCGCTCACTCTCGAAATCAAGCATTTTACAGCAGGTTGGAGCAGCCTGTATCTCAGCACAGGAATAAGGTAGGGAAGAATTCTAAGGATCATTTTGACTGCCTCCAGAAGTTAGATCAGATGGCAAATTGGATTTGGTGCTAGGTCTTTCCCTTTAGGTTTTACCCCAACAATGTTTTCATTAGTTTCGCTCACTCTCGAAATCAAGCATTTTACAGCAGGTTGGAGCAGCCTGTATCTCAGCACAGGAATAAGGTAGGGAAGAATTCTAAGAATCATTTCGACTGCCTCCAGAAGTTAGATCAGATGGCAAATTGGATTTGGTGCTAGGTCTTTCCCTTTAGGTTTTACCCCCAACAATGTTTTCATTAGTTTCGCTCACTCTCGAAATCAAGCATTTTACAGCGGGTTGGAGCAGCCTGTATCTCAGCACAGGAATAAGGTAGGGAAGAATTCTAAGGATCATTTTGACTGCCTCCAGAAGTTAGATCAGATGGCAAATTGGATTTGGTGCTAGGTCTTTCCCTTTAGGTTTTACCCCAACAATGTTTTCATTAGTTTCGCTCACTCTCGAAATCAAGCATTTTACAGCAGGTTGGAGCAGCCTGTATCTCAGCACAGGAATAAGGTAGGGAAGAATTCTAAGGATCATTTTGACTGCCTCCAGAAGTTAGATCAGATGGCAAATTGGATTTGGTGCTAGGTCTTTCCCTTTAGGTTTTACCCCAACAATGTTTTCATTAGTTTCGCTCACTCTCGAAATCAAGCATTTTACAGCAGGTTGGAGCAGCCTGTATCTCAGCACAGGAATAAGGTAGGGAAGAATTCAAATGCTCATTTTGACTGCCTCCAGAAGTTAGATCAGATGGCAAATTGGATTTGGTGCTAGGTCTTTCCCTTTAGGTTTTACCCCAACAATGTTTTCATTAGTTTCGCTCACTCTCGAAATCAAGCATTTTACAGCAGGTTGGAGCAGCCTGTATCTCAGCACAGGAATAAGGTAGGGAAGAATTCTAAGGATCATTTTGACTGCCTCCAGAAGTTAGATCAGATGGCAAATTGGATTTGGTGCTAGGTCTTTCCCTTTAGGTTTTACCCCAACAATGTTTTCATTAGTTTCGCTCACTCTCGAAATCAAGCATTTTACAGCAGGTTGGAGCAGCCTGTATCTCAGCACAGGAATAAGGTAGGGAAGAATTCTAAGGATCATTTTGACTGCCTCCAGAAGTTAGATCAGATGGCAAATTGGATTTGGTGCTAGGTCTTTCCCTTTAGGTTTTACCCCAACAATGTTTTCATTAGTTTCGCTCACTCTCGAAATCAAGCATTTTACAGCAGGTTGGAGCAGCCTGTATCTCAGCACAGGAATAAGGTAGGGAAGAATTCAAATACTCATTTTGACTGCCTCCAGAAGTTAGATCAGATGGCAAATTGGATTTGGTGCTAGGTCTTTCCCTTTAGGTTTTACCCCAACAATGTTTTCATTAGTTTCGCTCACTCTCGAAATCAAGCATTTTACAGCAGGTTGGAGCAGCCTGTATCTCAGCACAGGAATAAGGTAGGGAAGAATTCTAAGGCTCATTTTGACTGCCTCCAGAAGTTAGATCAGATGGCAAATTGGATTTGGTGCTAGGTCTTTCCCTTTAGGTTTTACCCCCAACAATGTTTTCATTAGTTTCGCTCACTCTCGAAATCAAGCATTTTACAGCAGGTTGGAGCAGCCTGTATCTCAGCACAGGAATAAGGTAGGGAAGAATTCTAAGGATCATTTTGACTGCCTCCAGAAGTTAGATCAGATGGCAAATTGGATTTGGTGCTAGGTCTTTCCCTTTAGGTTTTACCCCAACAATGTTTTCATTAGTTTCGCTCACTCTCGAAATCAAGCATTTTACAGCAGGTTGGAGCAGCCTGTATCTCAGCACAGGAATAAGGTAGGGAAGAATTCTAAGGATCATTTTGACTGCCTCCAGAAGTTAGATCAGATGGCAAATTGGATTTGGTGCTAGGTCTTTCCCTTTAGGTTTTACCCCAACAATGTTTTCATTAGTTTCGCTCACTCTCGAAATCAAGCATTTTACAGCAGGTTGGAGCAGCCTGTATCTCAGCACAGGAATAAGGTAGGGAAGAATTCTAAGGATCATTTTGACTGCCTCCAGAAGTTAGATCAGATGGCAAATTGGATTTGGTGCAAGGTCTTTCCCTTTAGGTTTTACCCCAACAATGTTTTCATTAGTTTCGCTCACTCTCGAAATCAAGCATTTTACAGCAGGTTGGAGCAGCCTGTATCTCAGCACAGGAATAAGGTAGGGAAGAATTCTAAGGATCATTTTGACTGCCTCCAGAAGTTAGATCAGATGGCAAATTGGATTTGGTGCTAGGTCTTTCCCTTTAGGTTTTACCCCAACAATGTTTTCATTAGTTTCGCTCACTCTCGAAATCAAGCATTTTACAGCAGGTTGGAGCAGCCTGTATCTCAGCACAGGAATAAGGTAGGGAAGAATTCTAAGGATCATTTTGACTGCCTCCAGAAGTTAGATCAGATGGCAAATTGGATTTGGTGCTAGGTCTTTCCCTTTAGGTTTTACCCCAACAATGTTTTCATTAGTTTCGCTCACTCTCGAAATCAAGCATTTTACAGCAGGTTGGAGCAGCCTGTATCTCAGCACAGGAATAAGGTAGGGAAGAATTCAAATGCTCATTTTGACTGCCTCCAGAAGTTAGATCAGATGGCAAATTGGATTTGGTGCTAGGTCTTTCCCTTTAGGTTTTACCCCAACAATGTTTTCATTAGTTTCGCTCACTCTCGAAATCAAGCATTTTACAGCAGGTTGGAGCAGCCTGTATCTCAGCACAGGAATAAGGTAGGGAAGAATTCTAAGGATCATTTTGACTGCCTCCAGAAGTTAGATCAGATGGCAAATTGGATTTGGTGCTAGGTCTTTCCCTTTAGGTTTTACCCCAACAATGTTTTCATTAGTTTCGCTCACTCTCGAAATCAAGCATTTTACAGCAGGTTGGAGCAGCCTGTATCTCAGCACAGGAATAAGGTAGGGAAGAATTCTAAGGATCATTTTGACTGCCTCCAGAAGTTAGATCAGATGGCAAATTGGATTTGGTGCTAGGTCTTTCCCTTTAGGTTTTACCCCAACAATGTTTTCATTAGTTTCGCTCACTCTCGAAATCAAGCATTTTACAGCAGGTTGGAGCAGCCTGTATCTCAGCACAGGAATAAGGTAGGGAAGAATTCTAAGGATCATTTTGACTGCCTCCAGAAGTTAGATCAGATGGCAAATTGGATTTGGTGCTAGGTCTTTCCCTTTAGGTTTTACCCCAACAATGTTTTCATTAGTTTCGCTCACTCTCGAAATCAAGCATTTTACAGCAGGTTGGAGCAGCCTGTATCTCAGCACAGGAATAAGGTAGGGAAGAATTCTAAGGATCATTTTGACTGCCTCCAGAAGTTAGATCAGATGGCAAATTGGATTTGGTGCAAGGTCTTTCCCTTTAGGTTTTACCCCAACAATGTTTTCATTAGTTTCGCTCACTCTCGAAATCAAGCATTTTACAGCAGGTTGGAGCAGCCTGTATCTCAGCACAGGAATAAGGTAGGGAAGAATTCTAAGGATCATTTTGACTGCCTCCAGAAGTTAGATCAGATGGCAAATTGGATTTGGTGCTAGGTCTTTCCCTTTAGGTTTTACCCCAACAATGTTTTCATTAGTTTCGCTCACTCTCGAAATCAAGCATTTTACAGCAGGTTGGAGCAGCCTGTATCTCAGCACAGGAATAAGGTAGGGAAGAATTCTAAGGATCATTTTGACTGCCTCCAGAAGTTAGATCAGATGGCAAATTGGATTTGGTGCTAGGTCTTTCCCTTTAGGTTTTACCCCCAACAATGTTTTCATTAGTTTCGCTCACTCTCGAAATCAAGCATTTTACAGCAGGTTGGAGCAGCCTGTATCTCAGCACAGGAATAAGGTAGGGAAGAATTCAAATGCTCATTTTGACTGCCTCCAGAAGTTAGATCAGATGGCAAATTGGATTTGGTGCTAGGTCTTTCCCTTTAGGTTTTACCCCAACAATGTTTTCATTAGTTTCGCTCACTCTCGAAATCAAGCATTTTACAGCAGGTTGGAGCAGCCTGTATCTCAGCACAGGAATAAGGTAGGGAAGAATTCTAAGGATCATTTTGACTGCCTCCAGAAGTTAGATCAGATGGCAAATTGGATTTGGTGCTAGGTCTTTCCCTTTAGGTTTTACCCCAACAATGTTTTCATTAGTTTCGCTCACTCTCGAAATCAAGCATTTTACAGCAGGTTGGAGCAGCCTGTATCTCAGCACAGGAATAAGGTAGGGAAGAATTCTAAGGATCATTTTGACTGCCTCCAGAAGTTAGATCAGATGGCAAATTGGATTTGGTGCTAGGTCTTTCCCTTTAGGTTTTACCCCAACAATGTTTTCATTAGTTTTCGCTCACTCTCGAAATCAAGCATTTTACAGCAGGTTGGAGCAGCCTGTATCTCAGCACAGGAATAAGGTAGGGAAGAATTCAAATGCTCATTTTGACTGCCTCCAGAAGTTAGATCAGATGGCAAATTGGATTTGGTGCTAGGTCTTTCCCTTTAGGTTTTACCCCAACAATGTTTTCATTAGTTTCGCTCACTCTCGAAATCAAGCATTTTACAGCAGGTTGGAGCAGCCTGTATCTCAGCACAGGAATAAGGTAGGGAAGAATTCAAATGCTCATTTTGACTGCCTCCAGAAGTTAGATCAGATGGCAAATTGGATTTGGTGCTAGGTCTTTCCCTTTAGGTTTTACCCCAACAATGTTTTCATTAGTTTCGCTCACTCTCGAAATCAAGCATTTTACAGCAGGTTGGAGCAGCCTGTATCTCAGCACAGGAATAAGGTAGGGAAGAATTCTAAGGATCATTTTGACTGCCTCCAGAAGTTAGATCAGATGGCAAATTGGATTTGGTGCTAGGTCTTTCCCTTTAGGTTTTACCCCAACAATGTTTTCATTAGTTTCGCTCACTCTCGAAATCAAGCATTTTACAGCAGGTTGGAGCAGCCTGTATCTCAGCACAGGAATAAGGTAGGGAAGAATTCAAATACTCATTTTGACTGCCTCCAGAAGTTAGATCAGATGGCAAATTGGATTTGGTGCTAGGTCTTTCCCTTTAGGTTTTACCCCAACAATGTTTTCATTAGTTTCGCTCACTCTCGAAATCAAGCATTTTACAGCAGGTTGGAGCAGCCTGTATCTCAGCACAGGAATAAGGTAGGGAAGAATTCAAATACTCATTTTGACTGCCTCCAGAAGTTAGATCAGATGGCAAATTGGATTTGGTGCTAGGTCTTTCCCTTTAGGTTTTACCCCAACAATGTTTTCATTAGTTTCGCTCACTCTCGAAATCAAGCATTTTACAGCAGGTTGGAGCAGCCTGTATCTCAGCACAGGAATAAGGTAGGGAAGAATTCTAAGGATCATTTTGACTGCCTCCAGAAGTTAGATCAGATGGCAAATTGGATTTGGTGCTAGGTCTTTCCCTTTAGGTTTTACCCCAACAATGTTTTCATTAGTTTCGCTCACTCTCGAAATCAAGCATTTTACAGCAGGTTGGAGCAGCCTGTATCTCAGCACAGGAATAAGGTAGGGAAGAATTCTAAGGATCATTTTGACTGCCTCCAGAAGTTAGATCAGATGGCAAATTGGATTTGGTGCTAGGTCTTTCCCTTTAGGTTTTACCCCAACAATGTTTTCATTAGTTTCGCTCACTCTCGAAATCAAGCATTTTACAGCAGGTTGGAGCAGCCTGTATCTCAGCACAGGAATAAGGTAGGGAAGAATTCTAAGGCTCATTTTGACTGCCTCCAGAAGTTAGATCAGATGGCAAATTGGATTTGGTGCTAGGTCTTTCCCTTTAGGTTTTACCCCAACAATGTTTTCATTAGTTTCGCTCACTCTCGAAATCAAGCATTTTACAGCAGGTTGGAGCAGCCTGTATCTCAGCACAGGAATAAGGTAGGGAAGAATTCAAATGCTCATTTTGACTGCCTCCAGAAGTTAGATCAGATGGCAAATTGGATTTGGTGCTAGGTCTTTCCCTTTAGGTTTTACCCCAACAATGTTTTCATTAGTTTCGCTCACTCTCGAAATCAAGCATTTTACAGCAGGTTGGAGCAGCCTGTATCTCAGCACAGGAATAAGGTAGGGAAGAATTCTAAGGATCATTTTGACTGCCTCCAGAAGTTAGATCAGATGGCAAATTGGATTTGGTGCTAGGTCTTTCCCTTTAGGTTTTACCCCAACAATGTTTTCATTAGTTTCGCTCACTCTCGAAATCAAGCATTTTACAGCAGGTTGGAGCAGCCTGTATCTCAGCACAGGAATAAGGTAGGGAAGAATTCTAAGGCTCATTTTGACTGCCTCCAGAAGTTAGATCAGATGGCAAATTGGATTTGGTGCTAGGTCTTTCCCTTTAGGTTTTACCCCAACAATGTTTTCATTAGTTTCGCTCACTCTCGAAATCAAGCATTTTACAGCAGGTTGGAGCAGCCTGTATCTCAGCACAGGAATAAGGTAGGGAAGAATTCTAAGGATCATTTTGACTGCCTCCAGAAGTTAGATCAGATGGCAAATTGGATTTGGTGCTAGGTCTTTCCCTTTAGGTTTTACCCCAACAATGTTTTCATTAGTTTCGCTCACTCTCGAAATCAAGCATTTTACAGCAGGTTGGAGCAGCCTGTATCTCAGCACAGGAATAAGGTAGGGAAGAATTCAAATACTCATTTTGACTGCCTCCAGAAGTTAGATCAGATGGCAAATTGGATTTGGTGCTAGGTCTTTCCCTTTAGGTTTTACCCCAACAATGTTTTCATTAGTTTCGCTCACTCTCGAAATCAAGCATTTTACAGCAGGTTGGAGCAGCCTGTATCTCAGCACAGGAATAAGGTAGGGAAGAATTCTAAGGATCATTTTGACTGCCTCCAGAAGTTAGATCAGATGGCAAATTGGATTTGGTGCTAGGTCTTTCCCTTTAGGTTTTACCCCAACAATGTTTTCATTAGTTTCGCTCACTCTCGAAATCAAGCATTTTACAGCAGGTTGGAGCAGCCTGTATCTCAGCACAGGAATAAGGTAGGGAAGAATTCTAAGGATCATTTTGACTGCCTCCAGAAGTTAGATCAGATGGCAAATTGGATTTGGTGCTAGGTCTTTCCCTTTAGGTTTTACCCCAACAATGTTTTCATTAGTTTCGCTCACTCTCGAAATCAAGCATTTTACAGCAGGTTGGAGCAGCCTGTATCTCAGCACAGGAATAAGGTAGGGAAGAATTCAAATGCTCATTTTGACTGCCTCCAGAAGTTAGATCAGATGGCAAATTGGATTTGGTGCTAGGTCTTTCCCTTTAGGTTTTACCCCAACAATGTTTTCATTAGTTTCGCTCACTCTCGAAATCAAGCATTTTACAGCAGGTTGGAGCAGCCTGTATCTCAGCACAGGAATAAGGTAGGGAAGAATTCTAAGGATCATTTTGACTGCCTCCAGAAGTTAGATCAGATGGCAAATTGGATTTGGTGCTAGGTCTTTCCCTTTAGGTTTTACCCCAACAATGTTTTCATTAGTTTCGCTCACTCTCGAAATCAAGCATTTTACAGCAGGTTGGAGCAGCCTGTATCTCAGCACAGGAATAAGGTAGGGAAGAATTCAAATGCTCATTTTGACTGCCTCCAGAAGTTAGATCAGATGGCAAATTGGATTTGGTGCTAGGTCTTTCCCTTTAGGTTTTACCCCAACAATGTTTTCATTAGTTTCGCTCACTCTCGAAATCAAGCATTTTACAGCAGGTTGGAGCAGCCTGTATCTCAGCACAGGAATAAGGTAGGGAAGAATTCTAAGGATCATTTTGACTGCCTCCAGAAGTTAGATCAGATGGCAAATTGGATTTGGTGCTAGGTCTTTCCCTTTAGGTTTTACCCCAACAATGTTTTCATTAGTTTCGCTCACTCTCGAAATCAAGCATTTTACAGCAGGTTGGAGCAGCCTGTATCTCAGCACAGGAATAAGGTAGGGAAGAATTCTAAGGATCATTTTGACTGCCTCCAGAAGTTAGATCAGATGGCAAATTGGATTTGGTGCTAGGTCTTTCCCTTTAGGTTTTACCCCCAACAATGTTTTCATTAGTTTCGCTCACTCTCGAAATCAAGCATTTTACAGCAGGTTGGAGCAGCCTGTATCTCAGCACAGGAATAAGGTAGGGAAGAATTCAAATACTCATTTTGACTGCCTCCAGAAGTTAGATCAGATGGCAAATTGGATTTGGTGCTAGGTCTTTCCCTTTAGGTTTTACCCCAACAATGTTTTCATTAGTTTCGCTCACTCTCGAAATCAAGCATTTTACAGCAGGTTGGAGCAGCCTGTATCTCAGCACAGGAATAAGGTAGGGAAGAATTCAAATACTCATTTTGACTGCCTCCAGAAGTTAGATCAGATGGCAAATTGGATTTGGTGCTAGGTCTTTCCCTTTAGGTTTTACCCCAACAATGTTTTCATTAGTTTCGCTCACTCTCGAAATCAAGCATTTTACAGCAGGTTGGAGCAGCCTGTATCTCAGCACAGGAATAAGGTAGGGAAGAATTCTAAGGCTCATTTTGACTGCCTCCAGAAGTTAGATCAGATGGCAAATTGGATTTGGTGCTAGGTCTTTCCCTTTAGGTTTTACCCCAACAATGTTTTCATTAGTTTCGCTCACTCTCGAAATCAAGCATTTTACAGCAGGTTGGAGCAGCCTGTATCTCAGCACAGGAATAAGGTAGGGAAGAATTCTAAGGATCATTTTGACTGCCTCCAGAAGTTAGATCAGATGGCAAATTGGATTTGGTGCTAGGTCTTTCCCTTTAGGTTTTACCCCAACAATGTTTTCATTAGTTTCGCTCACTCTCGAAATCAAGCATTTTACAGCAGGTTGGAGCAGCCTGTATCTCAGCACAGGAATAAGGTAGGGAAGAATTCAAATACTCATTTTGACTGCCTCCAGAAGTTAGATCAGATGGCAAATTGGATTTGGTGCTAGGTCTTTCCCTTTAGGTTTTACCCCAACAATGTTTTCATTAGTTTCGCTCACTCTCGAAATCAAGCATTTTACAGCAGGTTGGAGCAGCCTGTATCTCAGCACAGGAATAAGGTAGGGAAGAATTCTAAGGATCATTTTGACTGCCTCCAGAAGTTAGATCAGATGGCAAATTGGATTTGGTGCTAGGTCTTTCCCTTTAGGTTTTACCCCAACAATGTTTTCATTAGTTTCGCTCACTCTCGAAATCAAGCATTTTACAGCAGGTTGGAGCAGCCTGTATCTCAGCACAGGAATAAGGTAGGGAAGAATTCAAATGCTCATTTTGACTGCCTCCAGAAGTTAGATCAGATGGCAAATTGGATTTGGTGCTAGGTCTTTCCCTTTAGGTTTTACCCCAACAATGTTTTCATTAGTTTCGCTCACTCTCGAAATCAAGCATTTTACAGCAGGTTGGAGCAGCCTGTATCTCAGCACAGGAATAAGGTAGGGAAGAATTCTAAGGATCATTTTGACTGCCTCCAGAAGTTAGATCAGATGGCAAATTGGATTTGGTGCTAGGTCTTTCCCTTTAGGTTTTACCCCAACAATGTTTTCATTAGTTTCGCTCACTCTCGAAATCAAGCATTTTACAGCAGGTTGGAGCAGCCTGTATCTCAGCACAGGAATAAGGTAGGGAAGAATTCAAATACTCATTTTGACTGCCTCCAGAAGTTAGATCAGATGGCAAATTGGATTTGGTGCTAGGTCTTTCCCTTTAGGTTTTACCCCAACAATGTTTTCATTAGTTTCGCTCACTCTCGAAATCAAGCATTTTACAGCAGGTTGGAGCAGCCTGTATCTCAGCACAGGAATAAGGTAGGGAAGAATTCAAATACTCATTTTGACTGCCTCCAGAAGTTAGATCAGATGGCAAATTGGATTTGGTGCTAGGTCTTTCCCTTTAGGTTTTACCCCAACAATGTTTTCATTAGTTTCGCTCACTCTCGAAATCAAGCATTTTACAGCAGGTTGGAGCAGCCTGTATCTCAGCACAGGAATAAGGTAGGGAAGAATTCTAAGGATCATTTTGACTGCCTCCAGAAGTTAGATCAGATGGCAAATTGGATTTGGTGCTAGGTCTTTCCCTTTAGGTTTTACCCCAACAATGTTTTCATTAGTTTCGCTCACTCTCGAAATCAAGCATTTTACAGCAGGTTGGAGCAGCCTGTATCTCAGCACAGGAATAAGGTAGGGAAGAATTCTAAGGATCATTTTGACTGCCTCCAGAAGTTAGATCAGATGGCAAATTGGATTTGGTGCTAGGTCTTTCCCTTTAGGTTTTACCCCAACAATGTTTTCATTAGTTTCGCTCACTCTCGAAATCAAGCATTTTACAGCAGGTTGGAGCAGCCTGTATCTCAGCACAGGAATAAGGTAGGGAAGAATTCAAATACTCATTTTGACTGCCTCCAGAAGTTAGATCAGATGGCAAATTGGATTTGGTGCTAGGTCTTTCCCTTTAGGTTTTACCCCAACAATGTTTTCATTAGTTTCGCTCACTCTCGAAATCAAGCATTTTACAGCAGGTTGGAGCAGCCTGTATCTCAGCACAGGAATAAGGTAGGGAAGAATTCAAATACTCATTTTGACTGCCTCCAGAAGTTAGATCAGATGGCAAATTGGATTTGGTGCTAGGTCTTTCCCTTTAGGTTTTACCCCAACAATGTTTTCATTAGTTTCGCTCACTCTCGAAATCAAGCATTTTACAGCAGGTTGGAGCAGCCTGTATCTCAGCACAGGAATAAGGTAGGGAAGAATTCAAATACTCATTTTGACTGCCTCCAGAAGTTAGATCAGATGGCAAATTGGATTTGGTGCTAGGTCTTTCCCTTTAGGTTTTACCCCAACAATGTTTTCATTAGTTTCGCTCACTCTCGAAATCAAGCATTTTACAGCAGGTTGGAGCAGCCTGTATCTCAGCACAGGAATAAGGTAGGGAAGAATTCTAAGGATCATTTTGACTGCCTCCAGAAGTTAGATCAGATGGCAAATTGGATTTGGTGCTAGGTCTTTCCCTTTAGGTTTTACCCCAACAATGTTTTCATTAGTTTCGCTCACTCTCGAAATCAAGCATTTTACAGCAGGTTGGAGCAGCCTGTATCTCAGCACAGGAATAAGGTAGGGAAGAATTCTAAGGATCATTTTGACTGCCTCCAGAAGTTAGATCAGATGGCAAATTGGATTTGGTGCTAGGTCTTTCCCTTTAGGTTTTACCCCAACAATGTTTTCATTAGTTTCGCTCACTCTCGAAATCAAGCATTTTACAGCAGGTTGGAGCAGCCTGTATCTCAGCACAGGAATAAGGTAGGGAAGAATTCTAAGGCTCATTTTGACTGCCTCCAGAAGTTAGATCAGATGGCAAATTGGATTTGGTGCTAGGTCTTTCCCTTTAGGTTTTACCCCAACAATGTTTTCATTAGTTTCGCTCACTCTCGAAATCAAGCATTTTACAGCAGGTTGGAGCAGCCTGTATCTCAGCACAGGAATAAGGTAGGGAAGAATTCAAATGCTCATTTTGACTGCCTCCAGAAGTTAGATCAGATGGCAAATTGGATTTGGTGCTAGGTCTTTCCCTTTAGGTTTTACCCCAACAATGTTTTCATTAGTTTCGCTCACTCTCGAAATCAAGCATTTTACAGCAGGTTGGAGCAGCCTGTATCTCAGCACAGGAATAAGGTAGGGAAGAATTCTAAGGATCATTTTGACTGCCTCCAGAAGTTAGATCAGATGGCAAATTGGATTTGGTGCTAGGTCTTTCCCTTTAGGTTTTACCCCAACAATGTTTTCATTAGTTTCGCTCACTCTCGAAATCAAGCATTTTACAGCAGGTTGGAGCAGCCTGTATCTCAGCACAGGAATAAGGTAGGGAAGAATTCTAAGGCTCATTTTGACTGCCTCCAGAAGTTAGATCAGATGGCAAATTGGATTTGGTGCTAGGTCTTTCCCTTTAGGTTTTACCCCAACAATGTTTTCATTAGTTTCGCTCACTCTCGAAATCAAGCATTTTACAGCAGGTTGGAGCAGCCTGTATCTCAGCACAGGAATAAGGTAGGGAAGAATTCTAAGGATCATTTTGACTGCCTCCAGAAGTTAGATCAGATGGCAAATTGGATTTGGTGCTAGGTCTTTCCCTTTAGGTTTTACCCCAACAATGTTTTCATTAGTTTCGCTCACTCTCGAAATCAAGCATTTTACAGCAGGTTGGAGCAGCCTGTATCTCAGCACAGGAATAAGGTAGGGAAGAATTCAAATACTCATTTTGACTGCCTCCAGAAGTTAGATCAGATGGCAAATTGGATTTGGTGCTAGGTCTTTCCCTTTAGGTTTTACCCCAACAATGTTTTCATTAGTTTCGCTCACTCTCGAAATCAAGCATTTTACAGCAGGTTGGAGCAGCCTGTATCTCAGCACAGGAATAAGGTAGGGAAGAATTCAAATGCTCATTTTGACTGCCTCCAGAAGTTAGATCAGATGGCAAATTGGATTTGGTGCTAGGTCTTTCCCTTTAGGTTTTACCCCAACAATGTTTTCATTAGTTTCGCTCACTCTCGAAATCAAGCATTTTACAGCAGGTTGGAGCAGCCTGTATCTCAGCACAGGAATAAGGTAGGGAAGAATTCTAAGGATCATTTTGACTGCCTCCAGAAGTTAGATCAGATGGCAAATTGGATTTGGTGCTAGGTCTTTCCCTTTAGGTTTTACCCCAACAATGTTTTCATTAGTTTTGCTCACTCTCGAAATCAAGCATTTTACAGCAGGTTGGAGCAGCCTGTATCTCAGCACAGGAATAAGGTAGGGAAGAATTCTAAGGCTCATTTTGACTGCCTCCAGAAGTTAGATCAGATGGCAAATTGGATTTGGTGCTAGGTCTTTCCCTTTAGGTTTTACCCCAACAATGTTTTCATTAGTTTCGCTCACTCTCGAAATCAAGCATTTTACAACAGGTTGGAGCAGCCTGTATCTCAGCACAGGAATAAGGTAGGGAAGAATTCTAAGGATCATTTTGACTGCCTCCAGAAGTTAGATCAGATGGCAAATTGGATTTGGTGCTAGGTCTTTCCCTTTAGGTTTTACCCCAACAATGTTTTCATTAGTTTCGCTCACTCTCGAAATCAAGCATTTTACAGCAGGTTGGAGCAGCCTGTATCTCAGCACAGGAATAAGGTAGGGAAGAATTCTAAGGATCATTTTGACTGCCTCCAGAAGTTAGATCAGATGGCAAATTGGATTTGGTGCTAGGTCTTTCCCTTTAGGTTTTACCCCAACAATGTTTTCATTAGTTTCGCTCACTCTCGAAATCAAGCATTTTACAGCAGGTTGGAGCAGCCTGTATCTCAGCACAGGAATAAGGTAGGGAAGAATTCTAAGGCTCATTTTGACTGCCTCCAGAAGTTAGATCAGATGGCAAATTGGATTTGGTGCTAGGTCTTTCCCTTTAGGTTTTACCCCAACAATGTTTTCATTAGTTTCGCTCACTCTCGAAATCAAGCATTTTACAGCAGGTTGGAGCAGCCTGTATCTCAGCACAGGAATAAGGTAGGGAAGAATTCTAAGGATCATTTTGACTGCCTCCAGAAGTTAGATCAGATGGCAAATTGGATTTGGTGCTAGGTCTTTCCCTTTAGGTTTTACCCCAACAATGTTTTCATTAGTTTCGCTCACTCTCGAAATCAAGCATTTTACAGCAGGTTGGAGCAGCCTGTATCTCAGCACAGGAATAAGGTAGGGAAGAATTCAAATGCTCATTTTGACTGCCTCCAGAAGTTAGATCAGATGGCAAATTGGATTTGGTGCTAGGTCTTTCCCTTTAGGTTTTACCCCAACAATGTTTTCATTAGTTTCGCTCACTCTCGAAATCAAGCATTTTACAGCAGGTTGGAGCAGCCTGTATCTCAGCACAGGAATAAGGTAGGGAAGAATTCTAAGGATCATTTTGACTGCCTCCAGAAGTTAGATCAGATGGCAAATTGGATTTGGTGCTAGGTCTTTCCCTTTAGGTTTTACCCCAACAATGTTTTCATTAGTTTCGCTCACTCTCGAAATCAAGCATTTTACAGCAGGTTGGAGCAGCCTGTATCTCAGCACAGGAATAAGGTAGGGAAGAATTCTAAGGATCATTTTGACTGCCTCCAGAAGTTAGATCAGATGGCAAATTGGATTTGGTGCTAGGTCTTTCCCTTTAGGTTTTACCCCAACAATGTTTTCATTAGTTTCGCTCACTCTCGAAATCAAGCATTTTACAGCAGGTTGGAGCAGCCTGTATCTCAGCACAGGAATAAGGTAGGGAAGAATTCTAAGGATCATTTTGACTGCCTCCAGAAGTTAGATCAGATGGCAAATTGGATTTGGTGCAAGGTCTTTCCCTTTAGGTTTTACCCCAACAATGTTTTCATTAGTTTCGCTCACTCTCGAAATCAAGCATTTTACAGCGGGTTGGAGCAGCCTGTATCTCAGCACAGGAATAAGGTAGGGAAGAATTCTAAGGCTCATTTTGACTGCCTCCAGAAGTTAGATCAGATGGCAAATTGGATTTGGTGCTAGGTCTTTCCCTTTAGGTTTTACCCCAACAATGTTTTCATTAGTTTCGCTCACTCTCGAAATCAAGCATTTTACAGCAGGTTGGAGCAGCCTGTATCTCAGCACAGGAATAAGGTAGGGAAGAATTCAAATACTCATTTTGACTGCCTCCAGAAGTTAGATCAGATGGCAAATTGGATTTGGTGCTAGGTCTTTCCCTTTAGGTTTTACCCCAACAATGTTTTCATTAGTTTCGCTCACTCTTGAAATCAAGCATTTTACAGCAGGTTGGAGCAGCCTGTATCTCAGCACAGGAATAAGGTAGGGAAGAATTCTAAGGATCATTTTGACTGCCTCCAGAAGTTAGATCAGATGGCAAATTGGATTTGGTGCTAGGTCTTTCCCTTTAGGTTTTACCCCAACAATGTTTTCATTAGTTTCGCTCACTCTCGAAATCAAGCATTTTACAGCAGGTTGGAGCAGCCTGTATCTCAGCACAGGAATAAGGTAGGGAAGAATTCTAAGGATCATTTTGACTGCCTCCAGAAGTTAGATCAGATGGCAAATTGGATTTGGTGCTAGGTCTTTCCCTTTAGGTTTTACCCCAACAATGTTTTCATTAGTTTCGCTCACTCTCGAAATCAAGCATTTTACAGCAGGTTGGAGCAGCCTGTATCTCAGCACAGGAATAAGGTAGGGAAGAATTCTAAGGATCATTTTGACTGCCTCCAGAAGTTAGATCAGATGGCAAATTGGATTTGGTGCTAGGTCTTTCCCTTTAGGTTTTACCCCAACAATGTTTTCATTAGTTTCGCTCACTCTCGAAATCAAGCATTTTACAGCAGGTTGGAGCAGCCTGTATCTCAGCACAGGAATAAGGTAGGGAAGAATTCAAATGCTCATTTTGACTGCCTCCAGAAGTTAGATCAGATGGCAAATTGGATTTGGTGCTAGGTCTTTCCCTTTAGGTTTTACCCCAACAATGTTTTCATTAGTTTCGCTCACTCTCGAAATCAAGCATTTTACAGCAGGTTGGAGCAGCCTGTATCTCAGCACAGGAATAAGGTAGGGAAGAATTCTAAGGATCATTTTGACTGCCTCCAGAAGTTAGATCAGATGGCAAATTGGATTTGGTGCTAGGTCTTTCCCTTTAGGTTTTACCCCAACAATGTTTTCATTAGTTTCGCTCACTCTCGAAATCAAGCATTTTACAGCAGGTTGGAGCAGCCTGTATCTCAGCACAGGAATAAGGTAGGGAAGAATTCTAAGGATCATTTTGACTGCCTCCAGAAGTTAGATCAGATGGCAAATTGGATTTGGTGCTAGGTCTTTCCCTTTAGGTTTTACCCCAACAATGTTTTCATTAGTTTCGCTCACTCTCGAAATCAAGCATTTTACAGCAGGTTGGAGCAGCCTGTATCTCAGCACAGGAATAAGGTAGGGAAGAATTCTAAGGATCATTTTGACTGCCTCCAGAAGTTAGATCAGATGGCAAATTGGATTTGGTGCTAGGTCTTTCCCTTTAGGTTTTACCCCAACAATGTTTTCATTAGTTTCGCTAACTCTCGAAATCAAGCATTTTACAGCAGGTTGGAGCAGCCTGTATCTCAGCACAGGAATAAGGTAGGGAAGAATTCAAATACTCATTTTGACTGCCTCCAGAAGTTAGATCAGATGGCAAATTGGATTTGGTGCTAGGTCTTTCCCTTTAGGTTTTACCCCAACAATGTTTTCATTAGTTTCGCTCACTCTCGAAATCAAGCATTTTACAGCAGGTTGGAGCAGCCTGTATCTCAGCACAGGAATAAGGTAGGGAAGAATTCTGAGGATCATTTTGACTGCCTCCAGAAGTTAGATCAGATGGCAAATTGGATTTGGTGCTAGGTCTTTCCCTTTAGGTTTTACCCCAACAATGTTTTCATTAGTTTCGCTCACTCTTGAAATCAAGCATTTTACAGCAGGTTGGAGCAGCCTGTATCTCAGCACAGGAATAAGGTAGGGAAGAATTCTAAGGATCATTTTGACTGCCTCCAGAAGTTAGATCAGATGGCAAATTGGATTTGGTGCTAGGTCTTTCCCTTTAGGTTTTACCCCAACAATGTTTTCATTAGTTTCGCTCACTCTCGAAATCAAGCATTTTACAGCAGGTTGGAGCAGCCTGTATCTCAGCACAGGAATAAGGTAGGGAAGAATTCTAAGGATCATTTTGACTGCCTCCAGAAGTTAGATCAGATGGCAAATTGGATTTGGTGCTAGGTCTTTCCCTTTAGGTTTTACCCCAACAATGTTTTCATTAGTTTCGCTCACTCTCGAAATCAAGCATTTTACAGCAGGTTGGAGCAGCCTGTATCTCAGCACAGGAATAAGGTAGGGAAGAATTCTAAGGATCATTTTGACTGCCTCCAGAAGTTAGATCAGATGGCAAATTGGATTTGGTGCTAGGTCTTTCCCTTTAGGTTTTACCCCAACAATGTTTTCATTAGTTTCGCTCACTCTCGAAATCAAGCATTTTACAGCAGGTTGGAGCAGCCTGTATCTCAGCACAGGAATAAGGTAGGGAAGAATTCTAAGGATCATTTTGACTGCCTCCAGAAGTTAG
The DNA here is from genome assembly GCF_026170545.1 of Melanerpes formicivorus. Lineage (NCBI taxonomy): Eukaryota > Metazoa > Chordata > Aves > Piciformes > Picidae > Melanerpes > Melanerpes formicivorus. Next base: position 32,624 of record NW_027143781.1, read on the forward strand.
ATCAGATGGCAAATTGGATTTGGTGCTAGGTCTTTCCCTTTAGGTTTTACCCCAACAATGTTTTCATTAGTTTCGCTCACTCTCGAAATCAAGCATTTTACAGCAGGTTGGAGCAGCCTGTATCTCAGCACAGGAATAAGGTAGGGAAGAATTCAAATACTCATTTTGACTGCCTCCAGAAGTTAGATCAGATGGCAAATTGGATTTGGTGCTAGGTCTTTCCCTTTAGGTTTTACCCCAACAATGTTTTCATTAGTTTCGCTCACTCTCGAAATCAAGCATTTTACAGCAGGTTGGAGCAGCCTGTATCTCAGCACAGGAATAAGGTAGGGAAGAATTCTGAGGATCATTTTGACTGCCTCCAGAAGTTAGATCAGATGGCAAATTGGATTTGGTGCTAGGTCTTTCCCTTTAGGTTTTACCCCAACAATGTTTTCATTAGTTTCGCTCACTCTTGAAATCAAGCATTTTACAGCAGGTTGGAGCAGCCTGTATCTCAGCACAGGAATAAGGTAGGGAAGAATTCTAAGGATCATTTTGACTGCCTCCAGAAGTTAGATCAGATGGCAAATTGGATTTGGTGCTAGGTCTTTCCCTTTAGGTTTTACCCCAACAATGTTTTCATTAGTTTCGCTCACTCTCGAAATCAAGCATTTTACAGCAGGTTGGAGCAGCCTGTATCTCAGCACAGGAATAAGGTAGGGAAGAATTCTAAGGATCATTTTGACTGCCTCCAGAAGTTAGATCAGATGGCAAATTGGATTTGGTGCTAGGTCTTTCCCTTTAGGTTTTACCCCAACAATGTTTTCATTAGTTTCGCTCACTCTCGAAATCAAGCATTTTACAGCAGGTTGGAGCAGCCTGTATCTCAGCACAGGAATAAGGTAGGGAAGAATTCTAAGGATCATTTTGACTGCCTCCAGAAGTTAGATCAGATGGCAAATTGGATTTGGTGCTAGGTCTTTCCCTTTAGGTTTTACCCCAACAATGTTTTCATTAGTTTCGCTCACTCTCGAAATCAAGCATTTTACAGCAGGTTGGAGCAGCCTGTATCTCAGCACAGGAATAAGGTAGGGAAGAATTCTAAGGATCATTTTGACTGCCTCCAGAAGTTAGATCAGATGGCAAATTGGATTTGGTGCTAGGTCTTTCCCTTTAGGTTTTACCCCAACAATGTTTTCATTAGTTTCGCTCACTCTCGAAATCAAGCATTTTACAACAGGTTGGAGCAGCCTGTATCTCAGCACAGGAATAAGGTAGGGAAGAATTCTAAGGATCATTTTGACTGCCTCCAGAAGTTAGATCAGATGGCAAATTGGATTTGGTGCTAGGTCTTTCCCTTTAGGTTTTACCCCAACAATGTTTTCATTAGTTTCGCTCACTCTCGAAATCAAGCATTTTACAGCAGGTTGGAGCAGCCTGTATCTCAGCACAGGAATAAGGTAGGGAAGAATTCTAAGGCTCATTTTGACTGCCTCCAGAAGTTAGATCAGATGGCAAATTGGATTTGGTGCTAGGTCTTTCCCTTTAGGTTTTACCCCAACAATGTTTTCATTAGTTTCGCTCACTCTCGAAATCAAGCATTTTACAGCAGGTTGGAGCAGCCTGTATCTCAGCACAGGAATAAGGTAGGGAAGAATTCTAAGGCTCATTTTGACTGCCTCCAGAAGTTAGATCAGATGGCAAATTGGATTTGGTGCTAGGTCTTTCCCTTTAGGTTTTACCCCAACAATGTTTTCATTAGTTTCGCTCACTCTCGAAATCAAGCATTTTACAGCAGGTTGGAGCAGCCTGTATCTCAGCACAGGAATAAGGTAGGGAAGAATTCTAAGGATCATTTTGACTGCCTCCAGAAGTTAGATCAGATGGCAAATTGGATTTGGTGCTAGGTCTTTCCCTTTAGGTTTTACCCCCAACAATGTTTTCATTAGTTTCGCTCACTCTCGAAATCAAGCATTTTACAGCAGGTTGGAGCAGCCTGTATCTCAGCACAGGAATAAGGTAGGGAAGAATTCAAATGCTCATTTTGACTGCCTCCAGAAGTTAGATCAGATGGCAAATTGGATTTGGTGCTAGGTCTTTCCCTTTAGGTTTTACCCCAACAATGTTTTCATTAGTTTCGCTCACTCTCGAAATCAAGCATTTTACAGCAGGTTGGAGCAGCCTGTATCTCAGCACAGGAATAAGGTAGGGAAGAATTCTAAGGATCATTTTGACTGCCTCCAGAAGTTAGATCAGATGGCAAATTGGATTTGGTGCTAGGTCTTTCCCTTTAGGTTTTACCCCAACAATGTTTTCATTAGTTTCGCTCACTCTCGAAATCAAGCATTTTACAGCAGGTTGGAGCAGCCTGTATCTCAGCACAGGAATAAGGTAGGGAAGAATTCTAAGGCTCATTTTGACTGCCTCCAGAAGTTAGATCAGATGGCAAATTGGATTTGGTGCTAGGTCTTTCCCTTTAGGTTTTACCCCAACAATGTTTTCATTAGTTTCGCTCACTCTCGAAATCAAGCATTTTACAGCAGGTTGGAGCAGCCTGTATCTCAGCACAGGAATAAGGTAGGGAAGAATTCTAAGGATCATTTTGACTGCCTCCAGAAGTTAGATCAGATGGCAAATTGGATTTGGTGCTAGGTCTTTCCCTTTAGGTTTTACCCCCAACAATGTTTTCATTAGTTTCGCTCACTCTCGAAATCAAGCATTTTACAGCAGGTTGGAGCAGCCTGTATCTCAGCACAGGAATAAGGTAGGGAAGAATTCAAATGCTCATTTTGACTGCCTCCAGAAGTTAGATCAGATGGCAAATTGGATTTGGTGCTAGGTCTTTCCCTTTAGGTTTTACCCCAACAATGTTTTCATTAGTTTCGCTCACTCTCGAAATCAAGCATTTTACAGCAGGTTGGAGCAGCCTGTATCTCAGCACAGGAATAAGGTAGGGAAGAATTCTAAGGATCATTTTGACTGCCTCCAGAAGTTAGATCAGATGGCAAATTGGATTTGGTGCTAGGTCTTTCCCTTTAGGTTTTACCCCAACAATGTTTTCATTAGTTTCGCTCACTCTCGAAATCAAGCATTTTACAGCAGGTTGGAGCAGCCTGTATCTCAGCACAGGAATAAGGTAGGGAAGAATTCTAAGGCTCATTTTGACTGCCTCCAGAAGTTAGATCAGATGGCAAATTGGATTTGGTGCTAGGTCTTTCCCTTTAGGTTTTACCCCAACAATGTTTTCATTAGTTTCGCTCACTCTCGAAATCAAGCATTTTACAGCAGGTTGGAGCAGCCTGTATCTCAGCACAGGAATAAGGTAGGGAAGAATTCTAAGGATCATTTTGACTGCCTCCAGAAGTTAGATCAGATGGCAAATTGGATTTGGTGCTAGGTCTTTCCCTTTAGGTTTTACCCCCAACAATGTTTTCATTAGTTTCGCTCACTCTCGAAATCAAGCATTTTACAGCAGGTTGGAGCAGCCTGTATCTCAGCACAGGAATAAGGTAGGGAAGAATTCTAAGGCTCATTTTGACTGCCTCCAGAAGTTAGATCAGATGGCAAATTGGATTTGGTGCTAGGTCTTTCCCTTTAGGTTTTACCCCAACAATGTTTTCATTAGTTTCGCTCACTCTCGAAATCAAGCATTTTACAGCAGGTTGGAGCAGCCTGTATCTCAGCACAGGAATAAGGTAGGGAAGAATTCTAAGGATCATTTTGACTGCCTCCAGAAGTTAGATCAGATGGCAAATTGGATTTGGTGCTAGGTCTTTCCCTTTAGGTTTTACCCCAACAATGTTTTCATTAGTTTCGCTCACTCTCGAAATCAAGCATTTTACAGCAGGTTGGAGCAGCCTGTATCTCAGCACAGGAATAAGGTAGGGAAGAATTCTAAGGATCATTTTGACTGCCTCCAGAAGTTAGATCAGATGGCAAATTGGATTTGGTGCTAGGTCTTTCCCTTTAGGTTTTACCCCAACAATGTTTTCATTAGTTTCGCTCACTCTCGAAATCAAGCATTTTACAGCAGGTTGGAGCAGCCTGTATCTCAGCACAGGAATAAGGTAGGGAAGAATTCTAAGGATCATTTTGACTGCCTCCAGAAGTTAGATCAGATGGCAAATTGGATTTGGTGCTAGGTCTTTCCCTTTAGGTTTTACCCCCAACAATGTTTTCATTAGTTTCGCTCACTCTCGAAATCAAGCATTTTACAGCGGGTTGGAGCAGCCTGTATCTCAGCACAGGAATAAGGTAGGGAAGAATTCTAAGGCTCATTTTGACTGCCTCCAGAAGTTAGATCAGATGGCAAATTGGATTTGGTGCTAGGTCTTTCCCTTTAGGTTTTACCCCAACAATGTTTTCATTAGTTTCGCTCACTCTCGAAATCAAGCATTTTACAGCAGGTTGGAGCAGCCTGTATCTCAGCACAGGAATAAGGTAGGGAAGAATTCTAAGGATCATTTTGACTGCCTCCAGAAGTTAGATCAGATGGCAAATTGGATTTGGTGCTAGGTCTTTCCCTTTAGGTTTTACCCCAACAATGTTTTCATTAGTTTCGCTCACTCTCGAAATCAAGCATTTTACAGCAGGTTGGAGCAGCCTGTATCTCAGCACAGGAATAAGGTAGGGAAGAATTCTAAGGATCATTTTGACTGCCTCCAGAAGTTAGATCAGATGGCAAATTGGATTTGGTGCTAGGTCTTTCCCTTTAGGTTTTACCCCAACAATGTTTTCATTAGTTTCGCTCACTCTCGAAATCAAGCATTTTACAGCAGGTTGGAGCAGCCTGTATCTCAGCACAGGAATAAGGTAGGGAAGAATTCTAAGGCTCATTTTGACTGCCTCCAGAAGTTAGATCAGATGGCAAATTGGATTTGGTGCTAGGTCTTTCCCTTTAGGTTTTACCCCAACAATGTTTTCATTAGTTTCGCTCACTCTCGAAATCAAGCATTTTACAGCAGGTTGGAGCAGCCTGTATCTCAGCACAGGAATAAGGTAGGGAAGAATTCAAATGCTCATTTTGACTGCCTCCAGAAGTTAGATCAGATGGCAAATTGGATTTGGTGCTAGGTCTTTCCCTTTAGGTTTTACCCCAACAATGTTTTCATTAGTTTCGCTCACTCTCGAAATCAAGCATTTTACAGCAGGTTGGAGCAGCCTGTATCTCAGCACAGGAATAAGGTAGGGAAGAATTCTAAGGATCATTTTGACTGCCTCCAGAAGTTAGATCAGATGGCAAATTGGATTTGGTGCTAGGTCTTTCCCTTTAGGTTTTACCCCAACAATGTTTTCATTAGTTTCGCTCACTCTCGAAATCAAGCATTTTACAGCAGGTTGGAGCAGCCTGTATCTCAGCACAGGAATAAGGTAGGGAAGAATTCAAATGCTCATTTTGACTGCCTCCACAAGTTAGATCAGATGGCAAATTGGATTTGGTGCTAGGTCTTTCCCTTTAGGTTTTACCCCAACAATGTTTTCATTAGTTTCGCTCACTCTCGAAATCAAGCATTTTACAGCAGGTTGGAGCAGCCTGTATCTCAGCACAGGAATAAGGTAGGGAAGAATTCAAATGCTCATTTTGACTGCCTCCAGAAGTTAGATCAGATGGCAAATTGGATTTGGTGCTAGGTCTTTCCCTTTAGGTTTTACCCCAACAATGTTTTCATTAGTTTCGCTCACTCTCGAAATCAAGCATTTTACAGCAGGTTGGAGCAGCCTGTATCTCAGCACAGGAATAAGGTAGGGAAGAATTCTAAGGATCATTTTGACTGCCTCCAGAAGTTAGATCAGATGGCAAATTGGATTTGGTGCTAGGTCTTTCCCTTTAGGTTTTACCCCAACAATGTTTTCATTAGTTTCGCTCACTCTCGAAATCAAGCATTTTACAGCAGGTTGGAGCAGCCTGTATCTCAGCACAGGAATAAGGTAGGGAAGAATTCTAAGGCTCATTTTGACTGCCTCCACAAGTTAGATCAGATGGCAAATTGGATTTGGTGCTAGGTCTTTCCCTTTAGGTTTTACCCAACAATGTTTTCATTAGTTTCGCTCACTCTCGAAATCAAGCATTTTACAGCAGGTTGGAGCAGCCTGTATCTCAGCACAGGAATAAGGTAGGGAAGAATTCAAATACTCATTTTGACTGCCTCCAGAAGTTAGATCAGATGGCAAATTGGATTTGGTGCTAGGTCTTTCCCTTTAGGTTTTTACCCCAACAATGTTTTCATTAGTTTCGCTCACTCTCGAAATCAAGCATTTTACAGCAGGTTGGAGCAGCCTGTATCTCAGCACAGGAATAAGGTAGGGAAGAATTCAAATGCTCATTTTGACTGCCTCCAGAAGTTAGATCAGATGGCAAATTGGATTTGGTGCTAGGTCTTTCCCTTTAGGTTTTACCCCAACAATGTTTTCATTAGTTTCGCTCACTCTCGAAATCAAGCATTTTACAGCAGGTTGGAGCAGCCTGTATCTCAGCACAGGAATAAGGTAGGGAAGAATTCTAAGGATCATTTTGACTGCCTCCAGAAGTTAGATCAGATGGCAAATTGGATTTGGTGCTAGGTCTTTCCCTTTAGGTTTTACCCCAACAATGTTTTCATTAGTTTCGCTCACTCTCGAAATCAAGCATTTTACAGCAGGTTGGAGCAGCCTGTATCTCAGCACAGGAATAAGGTAGGGAAGAATTCTAAGGATCACTTTGACTGCCTCCAGAAGTTAGATCAGATGGCAAATTGGATTTGGTGCTAGGTCTTTCCCTTTAGGTTTACCCCAACAATGTTTTCATTAGTTTCGCTCACTCTCGAAATCAAGCATTTTACAGCAGGTTGGAGCAGCCTGTATCTCAGCACAGGAATAAGGTAGGGAAGAATTCTAAGGCTCATTTTGACTGCCTCCAGAAGTTAGATCAGATGGCAAATTGGATTTGGGTGCTAGGTCTTTCCCTTAGGTTTTACCCCAACAATGTTTTCATTAGTTTCGCTCACTCTCGAAATCAAGCATTTTACAGCAGGTTGGAGCAGCCTGTATCTCAGCACAGGAATAAGGTAGGGAAGAATTCTAAGGCTCATTTTGACTGCCTCCAGAAGTTAGATCAGATGGCAAATTGGATTTGGTGCTAGGTCCTTTCCCTTTAGGTTTTACCCCAACAATGTTTTCATTAGTTTCGCTCACTCTCGAAATCAAGCATTTTACAGCAGGTTGGAGCAGCCTGTATCTCAGCACAGGAATAAGGTAGGGAAGAATTCTAAGGATCATTTTGACTGCCTCCAGAAGTTAGATCAGATGGCAAATTGGATTTGGTGCTAGGTCTTTCCCTTTAGGTTTTACCCCAACAATGTTTTCATTAGTTTCGCTCACTCTCGAAATCAAGCATTTTACAGCAGGTTGGAGCAGCCTGTATCTCAGCACAGGAATAAGGCAGGGAAGAATTCTAAGGATCATTTTGACTGCCTCCAGAAGTTAGATCAGATGGCAAATTGGATTTGGTGCTAGGTCTTTCCCTTTAGGTTTTACCCCAACAATGTTTTCATTAGTTTCGCTCACTCTCGAAATCAAGCATTTTACAGCAGGTTGGAGCAGCCTGTATCTCAGCACAGGAATAAGGTAGGGAAGAATTCTAAGGATCATTTGACTGCCTCCAGAAGTTAGATCAGATGGCAAATTGGATTTGGTGCTAGGTCTTTCCCTTTAGGTTTTACCCCAACAATGTTTTCATTAGTTTCGCTCACTCTTGAAATCAAGCATTTTACAGCAGGTTGGAGCAGCCTGTATCTCAGCACAGGAATAAGGTAGGGAAGAATTCTAAGGATCATTTTGACTGCCTCCAGAAGTTAGATCAGATGGCAAATTGGATTTGGTGCTAGGTCTTTCCCTTTAGGTTTTACCCCAACAATGTTTTCATTAGTTTCGCTCACTCTCGAAATCAAGCATTTTACAGCAGGTTGGAGCAGCCTGTATCTCAGCACAGGAATAAGGTAGGGAAGAATTCTGAGGATCATTTTGACTGCCTCCAGAAGTTAGATCAGATGGCAAATTGGATTTGGTGCTAGGTCTTTCCCTTTAGGTTTTACCCCAACAATGTTTTCATTAGTTTCGCTCACTCTTGAAATCAAGCATTTTACAGCAGGTTGGAGCAGCCTGTATCTCAGCACAGGAATAAGGTAGGGAAGAATTCTAAGGATCATTTTGACTGCCTCCAGAAGTTAGATCAGATGGCAAATTGGATTTGGTGCTAGGTCTTTCCCTTTAGGTTTTACCCCAACAATGTTTTCATTAGTTTCGCTCACTCTCGAAATCAAGCATTTTACAGCAGGTTGGAGCAGCCTGTATCTCAGCACAGGAATAAGGTAGGGAAGAATTCTAAGGATCATTTTGACTGCCTCCAGAAGTTAGATCAGATGGCAAATTGGATTTGGTGCTAGGTCTTTCCCTTTAGGTTTTACCCCAACAATGTTTTCATTAGTTTCGCTCACTCTCGAAATCAAGCATTTTACAGCAGGTTGGAGCAGCCTGTATCTCAGCACAGGAATAAGGTAGGGAAGAATTCTAAGGATCATTTTGACTGCCTCCAGAAGTTAGATCAGATGGCAAATTGGATTTGGTGCTAGGTCTTTCCCTTTAGGTTTTACCCCAACAATGTTTTCATTAGTTTCGCTCACTCTCGAAATCAAGCATTTTACAGCAGGTTGGAGCAGCCTGTATCTCAGCACAGGAATAAGGTAGGGAAGAATTCTAAGGATCATTTTGACTGCCTCCAGAAGTTAGATCAGATGGCAAATTGGATTTGGTGCTAGGTCTTTCCCTTTAGGTTTTACCCCAACAATGTTTTCATTAGTTTCGCTCACTCTCGAAATCAAGCATTTTACAACAGGTTGGAGCAGCCTGTATCTCAGCACAGGAATAAGGTAGGGAAGAATTCTAAGGATCATTTTGACTGCCTCCAGAAGTTAGATCAGATGGCAAATTGGATTTGGTGCTAGGTCTTTCCCTTTAGGTTTTACCCCAACAATGTTTTCATTAGTTTCGCTCACTCTCGAAATCAAGCATTTTACAGCAGGTTGGAGCAGCCTGTATCTCAGCACAGGAATAAGGTAGGGAAGAATTCTAAGGATCATTTTGACTTCCTCCAGAAGTTAGATCAGATGGCAAATTGGATTTGGTGCTAGGTCTTTCCCTTTAGGTTTTACCCCAACAATGTTTTCATTAGTTTCGCTCACTCTCGAAATCAAGCATTTTACAGCAGGTTGGAGCAGCCTGTATCTCAGCACAGGAATAAGGTAGGGAAGAATTCTAAGGATCATTTTGACTGCCTCCAGAAGTTAGATCAGATGGCAAATTGGATTTGGTGCTAGGTCTTTCCCTTTAGGTTTTACCCCAACAATGTTTTCATTAGTTTCGCTCACTCTCGAAATCAAGCATTTTACAGCAGGTTGGAGCAGCCTGTATCTCAGCACAGGAATAAGGTAGGGAAGAATTCTAAGGATCATTTTGACTGCCTCCAGAAGTTAGATCAGATGGCAAATTGGATTTGGTGCTAGGTCTTTCCCTTTAGGTTTTACCCCAACAATGTTTTCATTAGTTTCGCTCACTCTTGAAATCAAGGCATTTTACAGCAGGTTGGAGCAGCCTGTATCTCAGCACAGGAATAAGGTAGGGAAGAATTCTAAGGATCATTTTGACTGCCTCCAGAAGTTAGATCAGATGGCAAATTGGATTTGGTGCTAGGTCTTTCCCTTTAGGTTTTACCCCAACAATGTTTTCATTAGTTTCGCTCACTCTCGAAATCAAGCATTTTACAGCAGGTTGGAGCAGCCTGTATCTCAGCACAGGAATAAGGTAGGAAGAATTCTAAGGATCATTTTGACTGCCTCCAGAAGTTAGATCAGATGGCAAATTGGATTTGGTGCTAGGTCTTTCCCTTTAGGTTTTACCCCAACAATGTTTTCATTAGTTTCGCTCACTCTCGAAATCAAGCATTTTACAGCAGGTTGGAGCAGCCTGTATCTCAGCACAGGAATAAGGTAGGGAAGAATTCTAAGGATCATTTTGACTGCCTCCAGAAGTTAGATCAGATGGCAAATTGGATTTGGTGCTAGGTCTTTCCCTTTAGGTTTTACCCCAACAATGTTTTCATTAGTTTCGCTCACTCTCGAAATCAAGCATTTTACAGCAGGTTGGAGCAGCCTGTATCTCAGCACAGGAATAAGGTAGGGAAGAATTCTAAGGATCATTTTGACTGCCTCCAGAAGTTAGATCAGATGGCAAATTGGATTTGGTGCTAGGTCTTTCCCTTTAGGTTTTACCCCAACAATGTTTTCATTAGTTTCGCTCACTCTCGAAATCAAGCATTTTACAACAGGTTGGAGCAGCCTGTATCTCAGCACAGGAATAAGGTAGGGAAGAATTCTAAGGATCATTTTGACTGCCTCCAGAAGTTAGATCAGATGGCAAATTGGATTTGGTGCTAGGTCTTTCCCTTTAGGTTTTACCCCAACAATGTTTTCATTAGTTTCGCTCACTCTCGAAATCAAGCATTTTACAGCAGGTTGGAGCAGCCTGTATCTCAGCACAGGAATAAGGTAGGGAAGAATTCTAAGGATCATTTTGACTGCCTCCAGAAGTTAGATCAGATGGCAAATTGGATTTGGCGCTAGGTCTTTCCCTTTAGGTTTTACCCCAACAATGTTTTCATTAGTTTCGCCTCACTCTCGAAATCAAGCATTTTACAGCAGGTTGGAGCAGCCTGTATCTCAGCACAGGAATAAGGTAGGGAAGAATTCTAAGGATCATTTTGACTGCCTCCAGAAGTTAGATCAGATGGCAAATTGGATTTGGTGCTAGGTCTTTCCCTTTAGGTTTTACCCCAACAATGTTTTCATTAGTTTCGCTCACTCTCGAAATCAAGCATTTTACAGCAGGTTGGAGCAGCCTGTATCTCAGCACAGGAATAAGGTAGGGAAGAATTCTAAGGATCATTTTGACTGCCTCCAGAAGTTAGATCAGATGGCAAATTGGATTTGGTGCTAGGTCTTTCCCTTTAGGTTTTACCCCAACAATGTTTTCATTAGTTTCGCTCACTCTCGAAATCAAGCATTTTACAGCAGGTTGGAGCAGCCTGTATCTCAGCACAGGAATAAGGTAGGGAAGAATTCAAATGCTCATTTTGACTGCCTCCAGAAGTTAGATCAGATGGCAAATTGGATTTGGTGCTAGGTCTTTCCCTTTAGGTTTTACCCCAACAATGTTTTCATTAGTTTCGCTCACTCTCGAAATCAAGCATTTTACAGCAGGTTGGAGCAGCCTGTATCTCAGCACAGGAATAAGGTAGGGAAGAATTCTAAGGATCATTTTGACTGCCTCCAGAAGTTAGATCAGATGGCAAATTGGATTTGGTGCTAGGTCTTTCCTTTAGGTTTTACCCCAACAATGTTTTCATTAGTTTCGCTCACTCTCGAAATCAAGCATTTTACAGCAGGTTGGAGCAGCCTGTATCTCAGCACAGGAATAAGGTAGGGAAGAATTCTAAGGCTCATTTTGACTGCCTCCAGAAGTTAGATCAGATGGCAAATTGGATTTGGTGCTAGGTCTTTCCCTTTAGGTTTTACCCCAACAATGTTTTCATTAGTTTCGCTCACTCTCGAAATCAAGCATTTTTACAGCAGGTTGGAGCAGCCTGTATCTCAGCACAGGAATAAGGTAGGGAAGAATTCTAAGGATCATTTTGACTGCCTCCAGAAGTTAGATCAGATGCAAATTGGATTTGGTGCTAGGTCTTTCCCTTTAGGTTTTACCCCCAACAATGTTTTCATTAGTTTCGCTCACTCTCGAAATCAAGCATTTTACAGCAGGTTGGAGCAGCCTGTATCTCAGCACAGGAATAAGGTAGGGAAGAATTCAAATGCTCATTTTGACTGCCTCCAGAAGTTAGATCAGATGGCAAATTGGATTTGGTGCTAGGTCTTTCCCTTTAGGTTTTACCCCCAACAATGTTTTCATTAGTTTCGCTCACTCTCGAAATCAAGCATTTTACAGCAGGTTGGAGCAGCCTGTATCTCAGCACAGGAATAAGGTAGGGAAGAATTCTAAGGATCATTTTGACTGCCTCCAGAAGTTAGATCAGATGGCAAATTGGATTTGGTGCTAGGTCTTTCCCTTTAGGTTTTACCCCAACAATGTTTTCATTAGTTTCGCTCACTCTCGAAATCAAGCATTTTACAGCAGGTTGGAGCAGCCTGTATCTCAGCACAGGAATAAGGTAGGGAAGAATTCTAAGGCTCATTTTGACTGCCTCCAGAAGTTAGATCAGATGGCAAATTGGATTTGGTGCTAGGTCTTTCCCTTTAGGTTTTACCCCAACAATGTTTTCATCAGTTTCGCTCACTCTCGAAATCAAGCATTTTACAGCAGGTTGGAGCAGCCTGTATCTCAGCACAGGAATAAGGTAGGGAAGAATTCTAAGGATCATTTTGACTGCCTCCAGAAGTTAGATCAGATGGCAAATTGGATTTGGTGCTAGGTCTTTCCCTTTAGGTTTTACCCCCAACAATGTTTTCATTAGTTTCGCTCACTCTCGAAATCAAGCATTTTACAGCAGGTTGGAGCAGCCTGTATCTCAGCACAGGAATAAGGTAGGGAAGAATTCTAAGGCTCATTTTGACTGCCTCCAGAAGTTAGATCAGATGGCAAATTGGATTTGGTGCTAGGTCTTTCCCTTTAGGTTTTACCCCAACAATGTTTTCATTAGTTTCGCTCACTCTCGAAATCAAGCATTTTACAGCAGGTTGGAGCAGCCTGTATCTCAGCACAGGAATAAGGTAGGAAGAATTCTAAGGATCATTTTGACTGCCTCCAGAAGTTAGATCAGATGGCAAATTGGATTTGGTGCTAGGTCTTTCCCTTTAGGTTTTACCCCAACAATGTTTTCATTAGTTTCGCTCACTCTCGAAATCAAGCATTTTACAGCAGGTTGGAGCAGCCTGTATCTCAGCACAGGAATAAGGTAGGGAAGAATTCTAAGGATCATTTTGACTGCCTCCAGAAGTTAGATCAGATGGCAAATTGGATTTGGTGCTAGGTCTTTCCCTTTAGGTTTTACCCCAACAATGTTTTCATTAGTTTCGCTCACTCTCGAAATCAAGCATTTTACAGCAGGTTGGAGCAGCCTGTATCTCAGCACAGGAATAAGGTAGGGAAGAATTCTAAGGATCATTTTGACTGCCTCCAGAAGTTAGATCAGATGGCAAATTGGATTTGGTGCTAGGTCTTTCCCTTTAGGTTTTACCCCCAACAATGTTTTCATTAGTTTCGCTCACTCTCGAAATCAAGCATTTTACAGCGGGTTGGAGCAGCCTGTATCTCAGCACAGGAATAAGGTAGGGAAGAATTCTAAGGCTCATTTTGACTGCCTCCAGAAGTTAGATCAGATGGCAAATTGGATTTGGTGCTAGGTCTTTCCCTTTAGGTTTTACCCCAACAATGTTTTCATTAGTTTCGCTCACTCTCGAAATCAAGCATTTTACAGCAGGTTGGAGCAGCCTGTATCTCAGCACAGGAATAAGGTAGGGAAGAATTCTAAGGATCATTTTGACTGCCTCCAGAAGTTAGATCAGATGGCAAATTGGATTTGGTGCTAGGTCTTTCCCTTTAGGTTTTACCCCAACAATGTTTTCATTAGTTTCGCTCACTCTCGAAATCAAGCATTTTACAGCAGGTTGGAGCAGCCTGTATCTCAGCACAGGAATAAGGTAGGAAGAATTCTAAGGATCATTTTGACTGCCTCCAGAAGTTAGATCAGATGGCAAATTGGATTTGGTGCTAGGTCTTTCCCTTTAGGTTTTTACCCCAACAATGTTTTCATTAGTTTCGCTCACTCTCGAAATCAAGCATTTTACAGCAGGTTGGAGCAGCCTGTATCTCAGCACAGGAATAAGGTAGGGAAGAATTCTAAGGCTCATTTTTGACTGCCTCCAGAAGTTAGATCAGATGGCAAATTGGATTTGGTGCTAGGTCTTTCCCTTTAGGTTTTACCCCAACAATGTTTTCATTAGTTTCGCTCACTCTCGAAATCAAGCATTTTACAGCAGGTTGGAGCAGCCTGTATCTCAGCACAGGAATAAGGTAGGGAAGAATTCAAATGCTCATTTTGACTGCCTCCAGAAGTTAGATCAGATGGCAAATTGGATTTGGTGCTAGGTCTTTCCCTTTAGGTTTTACCCCAACAATGTTTTCATTAGTTTCGCTCACTCTCGAAATCAAGCATTTTACAGCAGGTTGGAGCAGCCTGTATCTCAGCACAGGAATAAGGTAGGGAAGAATTCTAAGGATCATTTTGACTGCCTCCAGAAGTTAGATCAGATGGCAAATTGGATTTGGTGCTAGGTCTTTCCCTTTAGGTTTTACCCCAACAATGTTTTCATTAGTTTCGCTCACTCTCGAAATCAAGCATTTTACAGCAGGTTGGAGCAGCCTGTATCTCAGCACAGGAATAAGGTAGGGAAGAATTCTAAGGATCATTTTGACTGCCTCCAGAAGTTAGATCAGATGGCAAATTGGATTTGGTGCTAGGTCTTTCCCTTTAGGTTTTACCCCAACAATGTTTTCATTAGTTTCGCTCACTCTCGAAATCAAGCATTTTACAGCAGGTTGGAGCAGCCTGTATCTCAGCACAGGAATAAGGTAGGGAAGAATTCTAAGGCTCATTTTGACTGCCTCCAGAAGTTAGATCAGATGGCAAATTGGATTTGGTGCTAGGTCTTTCCCTTTAGGTTTTACCCCAACAATGTTTTCATTAGTTTTGCTCACTCTCGAAATCAAGCATTTTACAGCAGGTTGGAGCAGCCTGTATCTCAGCACAGGAATAAGGTAGGGAAGAATTCTAAGGCTCATTTTGACTGCCTCCAGAAGTTAGATCAGATGGCAAATTGGATTTGGTGCTAGGTCTTTCCCTTTAGGTTTTACCCCAACAATGTTTTCATTAGTTTCGCTCACTCTCGAAATCAAGCATTTTACAGCAGGTTGGAGCAGCCTGTATCTCAACACAGGAATAAGGTAGGGAAGAATTCTAAGGATCATTTTGACTGCCTCCAGAAGTTAGATCAGATGGCAAATTGGATTTGGTGCTAGGTCTTTCCCTTTAGGTTTTACCCCAACAATGTTTTCATTAGTTTCGCTCACTCTCGAAATCAAGCATTTTACAGCAGGTTGGAGCAGCCTGTATCTCAGCACAGGAATAAGGTAGGGAAGAATTCTAAGGCTCATTTTGACTGCCTCCAGAAGTTAGATCAGATGGCAAATTGGATTTGGTGCTAGGTCTTTCCCTTTAGGTTTTACCCCAACAATGTTTTCATTAGTTTCGCTCACTCTCGAAATCAAGCATTTTACAGCAGGTTGGAGCAGCCTGTATCTCAGCACAGGAATAAGGTAGGGAAGAATTCTAAGGATCATTTTGACTGCCTCCAGAAGTTAGATCAGATGGCAAATTGGATTTGGTGCTAGGTCTTTCCCTTTAGGTTTTACCCCAACAATGTTTTCATTAGTTTCGCTCACTCTCGAAATCAAGCATTTACAGCAGGTTGGAGCAGCCTGTATCTCAGCACAGGAATAAGGTAGGGAAGAATTCTAAGGCTCATTTTGACTGCCTCCAGAAGTTAGATCAGATGGCAAATTGGATTTGGTGCTAGGTCTTTCCCTTTAGGTTTTACCCCAACAATGTTTTCATTAGTTTCGCTCACTCTCGAAATCAAGCATTTTACAGCAGGTTGGAGCAGCCTGTATCTCAGCACAGGAATAAGGTAGGGAAGAATTCTAAGGATCATTTTGACTGCCTCCAGAAGTTAGATCAGATGGCAAATTGGATTTGGTGCTAGGTCTTTCCCTTTAGGTTTTACCCCAACAATGTTTTCATTAGTTTCGCTCACACTCGAATCAAGCATTTTACAGCAGGTTGGAGCAACCTGTATCTCAGCACAGGAATA
>NW_027143782.1:0-48552 GCF_026170545.1 Melanerpes formicivorus
ACTTCCCAGACCTCTCCCAGCCTCTCAAGCCTCCCCAGGCAGCACTGGGAGGGGTGGAGGGGGGCAGCTGTGGTGAGTGGGGGGTACGGGGGGGGCGGCTGGGAGGGGACTGGGGTGGGCTGGGAGGGGATTGGGAGGGACTGGGAGGGACGGGGAGGGGCTGGGAGGGAATGGGAGGGGATTGGGAGGGACTGGGAGGGAATGGGAGGGGATTGGGAGGGACTGGGAGGGAATGGGAGGGGACTGGGAGGGAATGGGAGGGGGCTGGGAGGGACTGGGAGGGATTGGGAGGGGGCTGGGGGGGACTGGGAGGGACTGGGAGGGGATTGGGAGGGGGTGGGAGGGGACTGGGAGGGGATAGGAGGGGATTGGGAGGGGACTGGGAGGGGGCTGGGAGGGAATGGGAGGGATTGGGAGGGGGCTGGGGGGGACTGGGAGGGACTGGGAGGGGATTGGGAGGGGCTGGGAGGGATTGGGAGGGGGGCTGGGGGGGTACTGGGAGGGACTGGGAGGGGATTAGGAGGGGCTGGGAGGGATTGGGAGGGGGCTGGGGGGGTACTGGGAGGGACTGGGAGGGATTGGGAAGGCGCTGGGGGGGGACTGGGAGGGACTGGGAGGGGATTGGCAGGGGCTGGGAGGGAATGGGAGGGACTGGGAGGGATTGGGAGGGGGCTGGGGGGGGTACTGGGAGGGGCTGGGGGGGGTCACTGGTCCTCACTGGTCCTTACTGGTGCCAGGTTCGCAGCTCGGTTGGTCGCAGGGGTCCTGGACTACAAGGCACAGCTGGAGAGGTTGGTACTGATCCTTATTGGTCTCTATTGGACTCTCTTGGTCTGTTGGTCTCTACTGGGCTTTATTGGACTCTATTGGACTCTATTGGTCTCTATTGGTTTCTATTGGTCTCTATTGGACTCTGTTGGTCTCTATTGGTCTCTACTGGACTCTATTGGACTCTGTTGGACTCTATTGGGCTTTATTGGACTCTATTGGACTCTGTTGGTCTCTATTGGGCTTTATTGGACTCTATTGGTCTCTGTTGGTCTCTATTGGTCTCTACTGGACTCTATTGGACTCTGTTGGACTCTATTGGACTCTATTGGACTCTGTTGGTCTCTATTGGGCTTTATTGGACTCTATTGGACTCTATTGGACTGTGTTGGTCTCTATTGGACTCTATTGGACTCTGTTGGTCTCTATTGGTCTCTATTGGACTCTATTGGACTTTGTTGGTCTCTATTGGGCTTTATTGGACTCTGTTGGTCTCTATTGGGCTTTATTGGACTCTATTGGACTCTATTGGACTGTGTTGGTCTCTGTTGGACTCTATTGGACTCTGTTGGTCTCTATTGGTCTCTGTTGGACTGTATTGGACTCTGTTGGTCTCTATTGGTCTCTATTGGACTCTATTGGACTCTATTGGACTCTGTTGGTCTCTATTGGTCTCTACTGGACTCTATTGGACTCTGTTGGACTCTATTGGTCTCTATTGGACTCTGTTGGTCTCTATTGGTCTCTATTGGGCTTTATTGGACTCTATTGGTCTCTGTTGGTCTCTATTGGTCTCTACTGGACTCTATTGGACTCTGTTGGACTCTATTGGTCTCTATTGGACTCTGTTGGTCTCTATTGGGCTTTATTGGACTCTATTGGACTCTATTGGACTGTGTTGGTCTCTATTGGACTCTATTGGACTCTGTTGGTCTCTATTGGACTCTATTGGACTTTGTTGGTCTCTATTGGGCTTTATTGGACTCTGTTGGTCTCTATTGGGCTTTATTGGACTCTATTGGACTCTATTGGACTGTGTTGGTCTCTGTTGGACTCTATTGGACTCTGTTGGTCTCTATTGGTCTCTGTTGGACTCTATTGGACTCTGTTGGTCTCTATTGGTCTCTATTGGACTCTATTGGACTCTATTGGACTCTGTTGGTCTCTATTGGTCTCTATTGGACTCTATTGGACTCTATTGGACTCTGTTGGTCTCTATTGGTCTCTACTGGACTCTATTGGACTCTATTGGTCTCTATTGGACTCTCTTGGTCCATACTGTTCTCTATTGGACTCTGGACTCTATTGGTCTCTATTGGACTCTGTTGGTCTGTGTTGGTCTCTATTGGTTTCTGTTGGACTCTAATGGTCTCTATTGGACTCTATTGGTCTCTATTGGTCTCTATTGGACTTTATTGGTCTCTATTGGTCCATACTGGTCTCTATTGGACTCTATTGGTCTCTGTTGGACTCTATTGATCTCTATTGGTCTCTATTGGTCCATACTGGTCTCTATTGGACTCTATTGGTCCATACTGGTCCATACTGGTCTCTATTGATCCATACGGGTCTCTATTGGTCCCTATTGGTCTCTATTGGTCCATATCAGTCCATACTGGTCTCTATTGATCCATACTGGACTCTATTGGTCTCTATTGGTCTCTATTGGTCCATACTGGTCCATACTGGTCTCTGTTGCCCTGTACTGGTCCATACTGGTGCTTACTGGCCTGTCCTGGTGCGCAGGCGCTGCCCGGAGGAGCCCTGGCTGCAGGCTGCCTTTGGGGGCTGCAGGGTGCCAGGGCCCCGCAGGGAGGAGGTCCTGAGGGTCCCCCCAGGGGCCCAGTGCCCACAGCACATCACAGTGATCCGCAATGGGCAGGTACTGGGAGGGACTGGGAGGGGACTGGGAGAGACTGGGAGGGGATTGGGAGAGACTGGAAGGGGATAGGGAGAGACTGGGAGGAGATTGGGAGGGGTTGGGAGGGACTGGGAGGGGATTGAGAGAGACTGGGAGGGAATAGGGAGACACTGGGAGGAGATTGGGAGTGGCTGGGAGCGACTGGGAGGGCATTGGGAGACACTGGGAGGGACTGAGAGAGGATTGGGAGAGACTGGGAGGGGCTGGGAGGGGATTGGAAGAGACTGGGAGGGACTGGGAGGGGATTGGGAGGGACTGGGAGGGGCTGGGAGGGGATAGGGAGAGACTGGGAAGGAATTGGGAGGGACTGGGAGAGACTGGGAGGGGCTTGGGCAGTTCCTGAGCTCCTCCCCTCTCTCCCCCCAAAGTTCTTTGAGCTGCAGGCTCTGGGGGAGGAGGGGCTCCCGCTCTCACCTGCTGAGCTGGGTGTGGCCCTGGGCGTGGCCCGAGCAAGGGCAGGACGAGGTGGGGCCACACCCCTAGGGCTGCTGACCGGACTGGACAGGCGGGGCTGGGGGGCGGAGCTACGGCCGGCTAATGAGAGGTGAGGGGCGGGGGCACAGCTGGCCAATGAGGGGTTGGGGGGTCCAGGGAAGCCAATGAAATAAGAGTGCATGGTGGGGAGGAGCCAATGAGAGGCAGGGGTGGAGTTTGGAGGAACCAATGGGAGATCAGAGAGGGGCTGGCGGGAGCCAATGAGTGGAAGGTGGGGCTGGGTGGGGAGAAACCAATGAGCTGTGAGGGGTGGGGCTTCAATGGGGCAGGACAGGGCCAGGAGTGGGTGGGGCCTGAAAGGGGTGGAGCCTCGCGGGGGGCGTGTCCCGCTGAAGCCCCTCCCTCCCCTAGACCGCCTGAACCGCGCCTCCATTGGCCAGATCCAGCGCAGCCTCTTTGCCCTCAGCCTGGACACGCCCGTGCTGGCCACGCCCGGTGGGAGGGGCCCGGCGGGCGTGGCCGGGCAGGTGCTGCACGGGGGCGGGGCTGGCGCCAACAGCGCCAATCGCTGGTTTGACAAGAGCCTGCAGGTGGGCGGGGCCTCCTCTCCTGGGCCAATCAGAGTGTGACCGGGGAGGGGAGGGGAAGGGGGGGGAGGGGGGGTGTCACCACTTGTGGTTCTGGTCCAATCAGCTGGCTGGGGGCGGGACTTCCTGTTGTGGTCCAATGAGGTGGGAGATGGAGGGACTTCCTCTGCTTGTCCAATCAGCTGGCTCGGGGTGGGACTTCCTGTTCTGGACCAATCTGGGTGTGGCTGGCTGGGGGCAGGACTTCCTGTTCTGGACCAATCTGGGTGTGGCTCGCTGGGGGCGGGACTTCCTGTTCTGGGCCAATCTGGGTGTGGCTGGGTGGGGGCGGGACTTCCTGTTCTGGGCCAATGTGGGTGTGGCTGGCTGGGGGAGGGACTGTCTGTGCTGGGCCAATCTGGGTGTGGCTGGGTGGGGGCGGGGCTTCCTGTTCTGGGCCAATCTGGGTGTGGCTAGGTGGGGGCAGGACTTCCTGTTCTGGGCCAATCTGGGTGTGGCTGGGTGGGGGCGGGGCTTCCCGCGCCTGACCCCACCCCTTCCTGCCGCAGTTCATCGTGGGGGGGGACTGGCACCTGTGGGGTGGTTTACGACCCGGCCCTCATCGACGCAGCTGCCGTGGCCGAGATGGTTGACCACGCCCTCAGCTTCTGGTGAGGTGGGGGCGGGGCTGCCTGTGCCGGGGGGGGCGGGGCTTCCCGTGGCAGGGGGCCGGGGGGGGGGAGGGGAGGGGTTGTGGGATGTCCTGGGACTTCCTGTGCTGGGGGGTGGGGTGGGGTTGGGTGGGGTGGAGCAGGACTTCCTGTGCTGGGTGGAGCGGGGTGGGGTTGGGTGGGGGTGGAGCAGGACTTCCTGTGCTGGGGATTGGGGTGGGGTTGGGTGGGGTGGAGCAGGACTTCCTGTGCTGGGTGGAGCGGGGGTGGGGTTGGGTGGGGCACGACTTCCTGTACAGTGTGGCGGGACTTGCTCTGCAGGAGGGGCAGAACTTCCTCGGGTGGGGGGTGGGTGGGACTTCCTAGGGGGGATGGGAGTGGGGTAGGGTGGGGCAGGACTTCCTGTGTGTGGGAGGGTGGGACTTCCTGTGCAATAGGAGTGGAACTTCCTGTGCTTGGGGTTGGGAAATAAGGGTGGGACCTCCTGTCTGGGGTGGGAAGTAGGGGCAGGACTTCCTGCCTGGGGTGGGAAGTAAGGGTGGGACTTCCTGTCTGGGGTGGGAAGTAGGGGAGGCACTTCCTGTCTGGGGGAGAAATAGGGGCAGGACTTCCTGTCTGGGGTGGGAAGTAGGGGAGGCACTTCCTTTCTGGGGGGTAAATAGGGGCAGGACTTCCTGTCTGGGATGGGAAATAAGGGTGGGACTTTCTGTTGGGGGTGGAAGTAGGGGCAGGACTTCCTGTCTGGGGCAGGAAGCAGGGGAGGCACTTCCTTTCTTGGGTGGGAAGTAGGGGAGGCATTTCCTGTCTGGGGTGGGAAGCAGGGGAGGCACTTCCTTTCTGGGGTGGGACATAGGGGCAGGACATCCTGTATGAGGTGGGAAATAGGGGCAGGACTTCCTTTCTGTTGTGGGAAGTAGGGGAGGCACTTCCTGTCTGGGGGTGGGAAATAAGGGTGGGATTTCCTGGGGGGGGTGGAAGTAGGGGAGGCAAAATAGGGGAGGGCACTTCCTATCTGGGGGTGGAAAATAGGGGCAGGACTTCCTGTCTGGGGGTGGAAGTAGGGGCAGGACTTCCTGTCTGGGGCGGGGAAGCAGGGGAGGCACTTCCTTTCTTGGATGGGAAGTAGGGGAGGGCACTTTCTATCTGGGGTAGGAAATAGGGGCAGGACTTCCTGTCTTGGGTAGGAAGTAAGGGGTGAGACTTCCTGTCTGTTGTGGGGGAGTAGGGGAGGCATTTTCCTGTCTGGGGTGGAAAATAGGGGCAGGACTTCCTGTCTGGGGGTGGAAGTAGGGGCAGGACTTCCTATCTGGGGTGGGAAGTAAGGGGTGAGACTTCCTTTCTCGGGGTGGGAAGTAGGGGAGGCACTTCTGTCTAGGGGAGAAATAGGGGCGGGACTTCCTGTCTGGGGTGGGAAGTAGGGGAGGTACTTCCTGTCTGGGGGGGGAAATAGGAGCAGGACTTCCTGTCTGGGGTGGGAAGTAGGGGAGGCACTTCCTTTCTGGGGGGGAAATAGGGGCAGGACTTCCTGTCTGGGATGGGAAATAAGGGTGGGACTTTCTGTTGGGGGTGGAAGTAGGGGCAGGACTTCCTGTCTGGGGCAGGAAGTAGGGGAGGCACTTCCTGTCTGGGGTGGGAAGCAGGGGAGGCCACTTCCTTTCTGGGGTGGGACATAGGGGCAGGACTTCCTGTGATGGGAAGGTGTGGGGTGGGAAATAGGGGCAGGACTTCCTGTCTGTTGTGGGAAGTAGGGGAGGCACTTCCTGTCTGGGGTGGGAAATAAGGGTAGGACTTCCTGTTGGGGGTGGAAGTAGGGACAGGACTTCCTGTCTGGGGCAGGAAGTAGGGGAGGCACTTCCTTTCTTGGGTGGGAAGTAGGGGAGGCACTTCCTGTCTGGGGTGGGAAATAGAGGCAGAACTTCCTGTCTGGGGTAGGAAATAAGGGTGGGACTTCCTGTTGGGGATGGAAGTAGGGGAGGGACTACTTCCTGTTTGGGGGTGAGGTGGGGGGCGGAGCTTCCTGTCCTGCCTGTGGGACGTGGCTCAGCGCTGACCCCTCCCCCCTCCAGCCGGCAGCAGGAGCCTGGCCCCGCCCCGGTGACGTCACTGGCTCACGCCCCAGCGGCTCCGCTTCAGCCTGGGGCCGGAAATTGCCCCCGAGGTGGAGAGGGCCAAAAAGCATCTGGACAGGTGGGGGCTGGGGGGGGGAGGGAGGGAGGGTGGGGCCAGGGTGGGGGTGTCACGTGGGGGGGATGGTCACGTGATCATGGGAAGGGGGGTCACGTGGCTATGGGAGGGGCTTGTGGGGATAGGGGGGGCACAGAAAGTTCCTGGGGGGGGGGGGGGGGGGTCGTGGGGGATAAGGGGGAGGTCATTGGAGGTCATGTGGAGGGGTCACGTGGTCAGGGGTCAGGAGGGAGGGGGAGGGGCCAGGGGTGGGGTCTAAATGGTCCTGGGTGGGGCTGAGGTGGGGCCAGGGAGGCTGTGAGGTCACATGGGGGGGGGGATGAGGGGGTGAGGCGGTGGGGAGGGGTCAGAGATGGAGGCCATTGACCCTGGAGCCGGCTTGGGCGTGGCCTGGGGCGTTGTCCCCTGAGGGCGCGTCCTGGCCCCGCCCAGCCTGGCAGCCGACGTCGATTTCGACTGCTTCTGGCACGAGGGCGTGGCCGGGGCGGGGCTGCCCCCCGAGGCGCTGCTGCAGGTGGCCTTGCAGGTGGCCTTCTACAGGTGAGGGGAGGGGAAGGGAAGAGAGGGGCTGGGGGGAATAAGGGAGGGTCTAGGTCAGGTGACCTGACGTGACCACGCCCCTCCCCCCCGCCCCGGCCCCGTGCCATCCAATCAGGGCCCACGGCTCGCTGTGTGCCTCCTGCGAGCCAACCTCCCTGCGCCGCGTCCTGCCCGGAGCCACAGACCTGCTGCGGCCTCCCGGCCCCCCCTGCCTCGCCCTGGCCACCGCCCTCGACACGCCCCACACCGAGGTGGGCGGGGGATCTGACCGGCAGCGGCGGGGAGTGGGGAGGGTGGGGCTTCAGGGAGGGGCAGGAAGTGGGGGGTGGAGCTTCAGGGAGGGGCAGGAAGTGTGGGTAAGACTTAAGGGAGGGGCAGGAAATGGGGGTGGGGCTTAAAGGCGGGGCAGGAAGTGGGGTTGAGGCTTCAGAGAGGAGCAGGAAGTGGGGGTGGGGGCTTCAGAGAGGGGCAGGAATTGGGAGTGGGTCTTCAGGGGAGGGGCAGAAGTTGGGGCTGGGGCTTCAGGGAAGGGCAGGAAGTGAGGGTGGAACTTAAGGGGAGGGGCAAGAAGTGGGGGTGGTGGGGCTTAAAGGAGGGGCAGGAAGTGAAGGTGGGGCTTCAGAGGGGAGCAGGATGAGGGATTGGGGCTTCAGGGAGGGGCAAGAAGTGTGGGTGGGACATAAGGGAGGGGGCAGGAAGTGTGGATGGGGCTTAAGGGAGGGGCAGAAAGTGGGGGTGGGGCTTAAGGGAGGGGCAGAAAGTGGGGGGTGGGGCTTCAGGGAGGGGGCAGGAAGTGGGGGGTGAGGCTTCAGGGAGGGGCAGGAAGCAGGGGGGAGAGACTTCCTTCCCGGGGTGTGAGCTGTGGGCGGGGGTTTTCCTGTTCTAAATGTGGGGGTAGAGGGCGGACTTCCTGTGCTGGGCGTGACTCGGGGGGCGGGGCCTCCTGTGTTGGGCATGACTCGGAGGCGGGACTTCCTGTGCTGGGCGTGACTCGGGGGGCGGGGCTTCCTGTGCTGGGCGTGTGACTCAGGGGGTGGGGCTTCCTGTGCTGGGCATGACTCGGGGGGCGGGGCTTCCTGTGCCCAGCCCCAGGTGCTGCTGTCGCTGCTGCGTGAGGCTGTGGAGGCTGAGGCCCAGAACCGGGAGCGAGGGTAGGGGCGGGGCTAGGGCCACGGGGAGCCAATGAGGGGAGAGAGGAGGGGCTAGGTGAACCCCATGGGTCAGGGACCCAAGGGGGGGGAGGAGCTAAATGGTGTGAGGTCCCAGGGTTGGGGCTACGGTGTGGGTGGGTGCATCTGGGGCGTGGCTTCAGGGGTGTGGTCCACGTGGGTGGGGCTCTGAGAGGTGGCTGAACCAACGAGCATCAAGAGGCCGTAGGCTGGGTGTGGTCTGCGGGTGGAGCCAACGAATGTGGGAGGAGCCATGAAGGCAGGGGCGGAGCCATGAGCTTGGGAGTGGCTTTTAGAAGGCAGGGGTGGGTGGGCCGTGGCCTGGTGAGACAGGGCGTGGCTTCTAGCTGGGTGTGGTCTCAAGAACGGGCAAGGGGTTGGGGTTGGTCCCAGGGGGCTCTGGGGTTGCCTCCTGCTGGCTTTTAGGGGCTGTGGCTCGGAGGGGTGGGCGTGGCTCCGAAGGGTGGGCGTGGCCTACGTCAAAGGGGTGGGCGTGGCCTCAGGCTGGGTGTACCTCAAGGTGGGGGGGGAGGTACTGGGACTGGGATTGCCTCTTGATGACTTGTGGCGGCTAGAGGCTGAGGGTTGGGCGTGGCTACGAGGGGAGGGCGTGGCCACGAGCAGCGGGGGGCGTGGTCACAGCGGGGGTGGGCATGACCTAAGCAAAGGGGGCTTGGGGGTTGGTCCCCGGGCGGGGGGTTGGGGTTGCCTCTTGGTGGCTTTTAGAGAGGGGGGGGTGGCTCTGAGGGGGTGGGGGGCGTGGCTCCGGGGTTGGGGGGGAGGGCGTGGCCTCAGGCTAGGTGTGGCCTCAAGAACGGGGGAGGGGGAGGTGGGGCGGGGGAGGTCCCAGGACTGGGTTTGGCCTCTAGATGATTTTTAGAGGCTGGAGGCTGAGGGGGGTGGTGGGGGGTGGCTATGGGTATAGGCGTGGCTATGAGGGGTGGGCGTGTCCAGGAGCAGTGGGCGTGTCCACAAGGGCTGGGCGTGGCCTAAGCAAAAGGGGGTTGAGGTTAATCACAGGGGGCTGGGGTTGCCTCTTGGTGGCTTTTAGAGGGGGGAGTGCGGCTCTGAGGGGTGTGGGGGGCGTGGCTCCGGGGGTTGGGAGGGGCGTGGCCTCAGGCTAGGTGTGGCCTCAAGAACGGGGGAGGGGGAGGTGTGGCGGTGGAGGTCCCAGGACTGAGATTGGCCTCTTGATGATTTGTAGAGGCTGGAGACTGAGGAGGATGGTAGGCGTGGCTATGGGGTGGGCGTGGCTATGTGGTGGGCGTGGCTACGCGGGGTGGGCGTGTCCATGAGCAGTGGGCGTGGCCTAAGCGACAGGAGCTTGGGGTTGATCCCCGAGGGGGGGGGCGGTGGCATTCACAGGGTGGGGTGGCTCTAAGGGGGGAGGGGAGGGGGCGTGGCTCCGGTGAGAGGGGGGGGCGTGGCCTGCTCAGCGGCCCTGCTGGGCCCTCAGGTGCTGCAGGGGCAGGGCCCCCGAGCGCCACCTGCAGGGCCTGCGGCAGGCGGCGCTGGCTGGGGGGGGAGCCCCTGCCGCCCATCTTCACCGACCCTGCCTACGCCCAGGCCAACCACTTCCGGCTCTGCACCCTCCAGGTACCGCCCCCTGCCCCACCCACCCCCGAGACCCCCCCCCCCAAAATCAACCAACCACCCCCCAAGCACCCCGGGACCCCCAACCCCAAAGTGAGACCACCGGAACCGACCTGAGACATCCCCCCCAGGACCCCCCCTTACCCAGAGACCCCCCCAAGGACCCCCCCCAAAACCACCCCCAAAGACCCCTCCTCACCCAGAGACCCCCTCTCAAGGACCCCCCCAAATCACCCCAGGGGCCCCTCCCTCACCCAGAGACCCCCCCCCAGGACCCCCCCTAACTACCCCCAGGACCCCCCCTCACCCAGAGACCCCTCCCAGAGACCCCCCCTCACCCAGACACCCCCCCCCCAAACCACCCCAGGACCCCCCCCCTCACCCAGAGACCCCCCCAAAGACCCCTCCCAAACCACCCCCAGGAACCCCCTCTCACCCAGACACCCCCCCCCCCCCAGGACTCCCCCAAACCACCCCAGAGACTCCCAAAAGCACCCCAGGACCCCCCCTCACCCAGAGGGCCCCCCCCTAAAGACCCCCCTAAACCACCCCAGGTCCCCAGGGTGGGGGGTCCCGGGGTGGTTTGGGGGGGTCCTGGGGGTGGGGTCTCGGGGGTGGGGGTTCAAGGGGTGGTTGGGTGGTCCTTGGGGGGGGTCTTGGGGTGGGGGTTGGAGGTCCCAGAGTGGTTTGGGGGGTCCTTGGGGAGGGGTCTCAGGGGGAGGGGTCCCAGGGTGGTTTGGGGGTCCTTGGGGAGGGGTCTCAGGGTGGGGGTCCCAGGGTGGTTTGGGGGTCCTTGGGGAGGGGTCTCAGGGTGGGGGTCCCAGGGTGGTTTGGGGGTCCTTGGGGAGGGGTCTCAGGGTGGGGGGGTCCCAGGGTGGTTTGGGGGTCCTTGGGGGGGGGGGTCTTGGGGGGGCGGGGTCCCAGGGTGGTTTGGGGGGTCCTTGGGGAGGGGTCTTGGATTGGGGGGGGGTCCAAAGGTGGTTTGGGGGTCCTTGGGGTGGGTCTTAGGGTGGGGGTTGGAGGTCCTTGGGGAGGGGGTCTCAGGGGGGAGGGGGTCCTGGGGTGGTTTGGGGGGTCCTGGGGAGGGGGATCTTGGTGTGGGGTTCCGAGGGTGGGGGGGACCCAGGGTGGTTTGAGAGTCCTTGGGGGGGGGGTCTCGGGGTGGGGGGTCCCAGAGTGGTTTAGGGGTCTTGGGGGGGGGGTGTCTCGGGGTGGGGGGGTCCAGGGGTGGTTTGGGGGGGTCCTTGGAGGGGGTCTTGGGATGGGGGTGGGGGGGGTCCCAGGGTGGTCTGGGGGTCTTGGGGGTGGGGGTTGGGGGTCTCAGGGTGGTTCGGGGGGGTCCTTGGGGGTGGGGTCTCAGGGGTAGGGGCCCCGGGGTCTTTTGGGGGGTCATTGCTGGGGGGGGGGGGGCCTCGGGGTCCCGGGGTGGTTTGGGGGTCCTCAGGGTCGGTGGGGGGGGGGTGTCCAGGGGTGTTTTTGGGGGGGGTCCCTCACCCTGTACCCCTTCCCCCCCCTTTCCCCAGGTGCAGTCCCGGGAGGGCTGCTGGCTGCTGCGAGGTCCTCTGGTGCCTGACGGCTATGGGGTGGGGGTCGCTCATCTGCCCCCCCGGGACCCCCCCCGGGACCCTCTGGCGGGGGGGGGGGCTGCAGGTGGCCATCTCCAGCTTCTCCTGCTGCAGCCAGACCGAGGCTGCCCTCCCTGGGGGGGGGCCCTCAGGGGGGTCCTCGACCAGCTGGGGGGGCTCCTGAAGCTCCACCCCCTCCCAGCCCCCCACCCCGAGACCCCCCCGCCCCCGGCTAACCCCCGGCCCCTGGGACCCCCCCCCCAAAGACAACCTCCCCCCTCCCCTCTCCAGGACCCCAACCCCTCCCCATTGGGGGACTCCCAGGACCCCCCCCAAACCCCTTAGGGGACCCCCCCCTGGGACCCCCCAAATCCCCCCCCTGGGACCATCCTCACCCATGGGACCCCCCCTCAGAGCCCCACCTGAGACCCCCAAGTGCGACTTCACCTCCCCCCCTCCCCCCCCCCCCTCGTTGGGGGCTCCCCTGGGCCGCCCCCCCCCCCTTAGAAACACTCCAGGGCCCCCCCCCAGCCCCCACCCCAGCCCCCCACCCCCCCCAGGACCAAAGTGGAGGTTTGGGGACCAATAAAAAGCTTTGCTGGAGCACAGCTCCCAGTGTGGCACTGGGATCAACTGGGAGGCACTGGGATCAACTGGGAGGGCACTGGGATGGACTGGGATGAACTGGGAGGGGACTGGGATCAACTGGAAGGGGACTGGGATCAACTGGGAGGCTCTGGGAGGGGACTGGGATCAACTGGGAGGGTACTGGGAGGCACTGGGAGGGCACTGGGATCAACTGGGAGGGTACTGGGAGGCACTGGGAGGGCACTGGGATCAACTGGGAGGCACTGGGGAGGGGACAGGGATCACCTGGGAGGGCACTGGGATCAACTGGGAGGGGACTGGGATCAACTGGGAGGGCACTGGGATGAACTGGGAGGCACTGGGGGGGGCACTGGGATGAAATGAGATGAACTGGGAGGGTACTAGGATCAACTGGGAGAGCACTGGGATGCACTGGGATGAACTGGGAGGCACGGATCAACTGGGAGGGGTCTGGGATCGACTGGGAGGCACTGGGAGGGGACTGGGATCAACTGGGAGGGCACTGGGATGAACTGGGAGGGTACTGGAATCAACTGGGAGGGCACTGGGATCAGCTGGAAGGGTACTGGGATCAACTGGGAGGCACTGGGAGGGCACTGGGATGCACTGGGATGAACTGGGAGGGTACTGGGATCAACTGAGAGGACACTGGGATCAACTGAGAGGCACTGGGAGGGGACAGGGATCACCTGGGAGGGCACTGGGATCAACTGGGAGGGGGACTGGGATCAACTGGGAGGGCACTGGGATGAACTGGGAGGCACTGGGGGGGGCACTGGGATGAAATGAGATGAACTGGGAGGGGTACTAGGATCAACTGGGAGAGCACTGGGATGCACTGGGATGAACTGGGAGGCACTGGGAAGGCACTGGGATCAACTGAGAGCGCATTGGGATCAGCTGGGAGGGTACTGGGATCAACTGGGAGGGCACTGGGAGGGGACTGGGGATGCACTGGGATGAACTGGAATGGCACTGGGATGAACTGGGGAGGGGTACTAGGATCAACTGGGAGGACACTGGGATCAACTGGGAGGGCACTGGGATAAACTGGGAGGGTACTGGGATCAACTGGGATGCACTGGGAGGGGCACTGGGATGAACTGGGTTGAAACTGGGATGCACTGGGAGGACACTGTTATGAACTGGGAGGCACAGGGAGGGTAATGGGACAAACTGGGATGGGTACTGGGATCAACTGGGAGGCACTGGGAGGGGACTGGGAGGCACTGGGGGACACCAGGAGGTCGTTTCCCCGTTCCTGGAGCCAGTTCGGCTCCGGATCCAGCTCCAGATCCAGCTCCGGGTTTTGACCAGCCCCCCCCTCCCCCCCCCCGGCTCCAGTTCTGCTCCGGTTCAGCTCCGGATCCAGCTCCCCCTTCCAGCTCCGGGTTTTACCCAGGGCCCCCTCCCTCCTCCCCCCCCCCCCGGCACGGCTCCGGTTCTGGCTCCGGTTCCAGCTGCGGATCTCGCTCCGGGTTTTCCCCCAGGGCCCCCCCCGCACGGCTCCGGCTCCGTTCCGGGCTCCGGTTCCGCTCCAGGCCTTCAGGGCAGCCCCGGGCCGGGGTTGGGGGGGGGGGGTCCCGGTCCCGGTCCCCGGTCCCCGGTCCCATGGCGGCCGAAAAACCTGGTGCGGAGCGGGACGGGGGTCGGGGGGCTGGGGGGGGGGGGTGCTGGGGGGGGGGGGGGTCGGGAACAGCCTGGAGGGGAAGGGAGAAAGGGGAGGGGGGGGGAGGGCTCCTGCGTGATGCTTCAGGTGGGGAGGGGGGGGAGAGAGGGTATCGGGGGGCTGCCGGCCCCCCCCCCCTTTCATCCATCACGCCCCCCGTGGGCCACCCCCAGCCCCAAATTCCCCCAGCCCCAGTTTTCTCCCCCCCCCAGGGCCTGACCCCCTCCCCAGCCCCCCACCAAGTCCTCCCCTCCCACACCCCCCCAGCCCCATTTCCCCCCCTCTCCCACCACCCCCAGCCCCATTTCCCCCCCCTTCAACCCCCCCAGCCCCATTTCCCCCCCTTCAACCCCCCCAGCCCCCTATCTCCCCCCCAAACGCCCCCAGCCCCATTTGCCCCTCCATCCCCCAACCCTAACCCCCTCCCCCTCGTCGCGACCCCCCCCAGCCTCAAACCCGGCCCCACTTTCCCCCCCCCCAAATTCCCATCCCCTCCCCCCCCCAGCACCGAGCTATAAATAGCCGCGGGGGGGGGGGGGCGGGGGTGACCCAGAAATGGGGGGGGGGCAGGATTTGGGGGGGGAGGGAGGGGTTGGGGGTCGCCGATTGGGGCTGGAGGGCGGGGGATGGAGGGGGGAGGGAAGGGGCTGTGGGATTGGGGAGGGGTCTAGAGGGGGGGGGGAGTGTGGGGGGGGTCGGCCCTGACCCTCTTCTCCTCTCTCTCCCTTCCCCCCCCCCCCTCCCCCCCCCCCCGCTCCAGGAGCTCCGGAGGGGGCCCCCCACTCCTCGCCCCCCCCCTACGGCCCCCCCGGCCCCCCCCCGTGCTGGCCGTCGGGGGTCTGGGGGTCGGGGGGGGCCTGATGCCGGCGGGGGGCGGTGGCGACGTTGCCGCGGGGGGGGGCTGGGGGGGGCCGGGGGGGGCCTGGCCGGGGCCGTTGGCCACCTTACCCCGGGGGGGGGGTCGCCGGCGGCTACGGCCTGGGGGTAGGGGGGAGGGGGGGGAGCGGCGGCCGCGACCCTCCCCCGGGGGCTGCACGGGGGGGGGGGTGGTGGCGGCGGCGGGGGGGGGGGGGCCGGGGGGGGTCCCTACGGCACCCCGCACGCGGGCCACCCTCCCCCGGCCCCCCCCCCCGCCGCCGCCGCCCATCCCCCCCAGGCCCCAGGCCCCCCTCCCCTACGGCCCCCCCCCCCTTCGCCCTCCAGCTGCAGCCCTGCGCCGCCTACGGCCCCGTGCCGGCCTATCACGTGAGGGGGCGGGGGCTTGGGGGCGGGGGCTTGGGGGCGGGGCTTGAGGGGGATGGGCGTGGTGAAAAAGGGGGGCGCGGGAGTGGGGCGGGGCGGGGGGCGTGGTCAAAGAGGGTGGGGGGTGGAGGGGGTGGGGCTAAAAGGGGAGAGGCTCCGGGGAGGGGCTGGCAGGATGGGGAGAGGGTTGTAGGGGGAGGGGCTTAGGGAGGGAGGGGCTTAGGGAGAGAGGTAATTAGGGTGGGAGGGGCTTAGGGTGGGAGGGGCTTAGGGTGGGAGGGGCTTACGGTGGGAGGGGCTTGGGGGAGGGGCTTAGGGTGGGAGGGGATCGGGGAGGGGCTTTGGGATGGGAGGGGCTTATGGTGGGAGGGACTTGGCAAGGGGGAAGATTGAGGGAGGCAATTCGGGTGGGAGGGGCTTAGAGAAGGATGGGCTTAGGGTGGGAGGGGCCTAGGGAGGGAGGGGGCTCCTGGCCAATGTGGGCGTGGCCTGTCAGGCTACGCCCTCTCCCCCCCCCATGGGACATGCGGGCTGGGCGTGGCTTGTCCATGCGTGGCCCTCCCGCGACGGGCGTGGCCTCCGCCGGGCGTGACCCCAGAGGGGGGCGTGGTGACAAGCAAGGGGCGTGTCCGTCCCACCCCCCCCCTCCTCGCACCCGCCCCTAACACCTCCCTCTCTTCCTCCTCCCTTCCCCTCCCTTTCCCCTTTCTCCTCCAGAGCTACGGCGCCGCCCCTCCCCCAGGCCCCCTGCCCGGCCCGGTCGGGGGGGTCCCGGGGGGGGTCCCCGGGGGGCTGCCGGGGGGGGGGGGTGGAGAGCCGGCGACCCCCCCCACGACTATTTGCCGATCGCTGTCCTGACCACACTGTGCTGCTTCTGGCCCACCGGCGTGGTCGCACATCGTCAAGGGCCGTGCAGGTGCCCGCCAGGAGGCGCTGGGAGGGGCTGGGAGGGACTGGGAGGGGCTGGGAGGGGACTGGGAGGGGGATTGGGAGGGGCTGGGAGGGGACTGGGATGGACTGGGAGGGGATTGGGAGGGGCTGGGAGGGACTGGGAGGGGCTGGGAGGGGACTGGGAGGGGATTGGGAGGGGCTGGGAGGGACTGGGAGGGGAACTAGGAGGGGAGCAGGTCCATACTGGTCTTTACTGGTCCATACTGGTCCATACTGGTCCTTACTGGTCCATACTGGGTCCATACCATTCCATACTGGCCCATACTGGTCCGTACTGGTCCTTACTGGTCCTTACTGGTCCATACTAGTCCATACCATTCCATACTGGTCTATACTGGTCCATACTGGTCCTTACTGGTCCATCCTGGTCCATACCATTCCACTCTGGTCTATAATGGTCCATACTGGTCCATACTGGTCCATATGAGTCTCTATTGGTCCCATACTGTTCCATACTGGTCCATATTGGTCCTTACCAGTCTACTCTGGTCTGTACTGGTCCATACTGGTCCATATTGGTCCATAGTGTCTATATCTAGTCTGCACTGATCCATACTGGTCCTCACTGTTCAATACCAGTGTATACTGGTCCATACTGGTCTTCACTGTACCATACAAGTCTATACTGGTCCCTACTGGTCCATACCAGTCCATATTGGTCTGTACTGGTCCATACTGGTCCTCACTGTTCCATACAAGTCTATACTGGTCCATATTGGTCCCTACCGCTCCATACCGGTCCATACTGGTCCTTAATGTTCTGTACTGGTCCATACTGGTCCTCACTGCTCAATACCACTCTATACTGGTCTGTTTCTGGTCCATATTGATCCATACCCCTCCATACCAGTCTGTACTGGTCTATACTGGTTGGTACTGGTCCCTACTGTTCCATACCAGTCTGTACTGGTCTTTACTGGTCTGGACTGGTCCATACTGCTCCCTACCGCTCCATACTAATCTATACTGGTCTGTACTGGTCCCCTACCCTTCCAATCTGTACTGGTCCTTACTGGTCTGTACCAGTCCATACTGGTCCCTACCCTTCCATACCAGTCTGTACTGGTCCTTACTGGCCCTCACTGTTCCATACCGATCTATACTGGTCGGTACTGGTCCATTCTGGTCTGTACTGGTCCATACTGTTCCATACCACTCTATACTGGTCTATAGTGTTCTGTTCTGGTCCACACTGGTCCATACCAATCCATACCAGTCATACTGGGTCCATAATGGTCCTTATTGTTCCATACTGCTCCATACCAATCTATACTGGTCCATACTGGTCCCTACCACTCCATACTGGTCCTTAATGTTCTGTACTGGTCCATACTGGTCCTCACTGTTCCATACAAATCTATACTGGTCCCTACTGGTCCATACCAGTCCACATTGGTCTGTACTGGTCCATACTGGTCCTTATTGTTCCATACTGTTCCATAACAGTCTATACTGGTCCATACTGGTCCCTACTGTTCCATAGCAGTCTGTACTGGTCCTTACTGGCCCTCACTGTTCCATACCAATCTATATGGGTCTGTACTGGTCCCCACTGTTCCATACCAATCTATACTGGTCCATACTGGTCCACACTAGTCCACACTGGTCCATACTGTTCCATACCAGTCTATACTGGTCAGTACTGGTCCATACCATTCCATACCAATCTATACTGGTCCATACTGGTCCGTTCTGGTCCACACTGATTCATACCATTCCATACCAATCCATACTGGTCCATACTGGTCCACACTAGTCCATATTGTTCCATACCAGTCTATACTGGTCTGTACTGGTCCATATTGGCCCTCACTGTTCCATACCAGTCTATACTGGTCTGTACTGGTCTGTTCTGGGCCAAACTGATCCATACTGTTCCATACCAATCTATCCTGGTCCATATTGGTCTGTTCTGGTCTACACTGGTCCACACTGTTCCATACCAATCTATATGGGTCTGTACTGGTCCCCACTGTTCCATACCAGTCTGTACTGGTCCTTACTGGTCCATTCTGGTAAATATTGGCCCTCACTGTTCCATACCAGTCTATACTGGTCCATTGTGGTCCATTCTGGTCCATACTGTTCCATACCAGTCTATACTGGTCTGTTGTGGTCCATGCTGTTCCATACCGGTCCATTCTGATACCAGTCTATACTGGTCTGTTGTGGTCCATGCTGTTCCATACCGGTCCATTCTGGTCCACACTGGTCCACACCATTCCATACCAATCTATACTGGTCCATACTGGTTCACACTAGTCCACACTGGTCCATACTGTTCCATAACAATCTATACTGGTCCATACTGGTTCACACTAGTCCACACTGGTCCAGACTGGTCCATACCAATCTATACTGGTCCGTACTGGTCTGTTCTGGTCCACACTGGTCCATACTGTTCCATACCAATCTATATGGGTCTGTACTGGTCCCCACTGTTCCATACCAGTCTGTACTGGTCCTTACTGGTCCATTCTGATCCATATTGGCCCTCACTGTTCCATACCAGTCTATACTGGTCCATTGTGGTCCATTGTGGTCCATACTGTTCCATACCAGTCTATACTGGTCCATACTGGTCCATTCTGGTCCACACTGGTCCATACCATTCTATACCAATCTATACTGGTCCATACTGGTCCGTTCTGGTCCACACTGATCCATACCATTCCATACCAATCTATACTGGTCCACACTAGTCCACACTGGTCCATATTGTTCCATACCAATCTATACTGGTCCATACTGGTCTGTTCTGGTCCACAGTGGTCTGTTCTGGTCCACACTGGTCCATACCGTTCCATACCAATCTATACTGGTCCATACTAGTCCGTTCTGCTCCATACTGGTCCCTACTGTTCCATACCAATCTATACCGGTCCGTACCGGTCCCTGCCGCTCCACACCGGTCCGTGCCGGTCCGTGCTGGTCGGCAGGGGTGCTGACGGGTGGGTGGGGGCGCGGGGCAGGTTGCGGTCGGCGGTGGCCCGCGGGGACCTGCTGGCAGCGGAGGTGGCGTCGCGGGAGGCCAGGAACTTCTCCTTCATCAGCCTGGCCGTGGGGGGTGGCGGCCACGGTGCTCTGCACCATCCTCACCGTCGTCATCATCATCGCCGCACAGCACCACGACAGCGAATGGGAGCCCTGACCCCGCCCCCGCCCCCCCCGCCGCAGCCAATCAGGGACCAAACCCCAGCCGCCCCCTCCCTGCTCTCCTCCTCCTCCTCCTCCGCTCCTCTTCCTCCTCCTGCTGCTGGCAAAGGGAGGCCACGCCCCCCTCCCCGTGTGGACACGCCCCCCTCCCCGAAGTCCCGCCCCACCCCGCGTGGAAAGCCACGCCCCCCTCAGCACCGCCGTGGCGCCCACCCGGGGCCGCACCCCATTAAGCCATGCCCCGCCCTGCCCCAACCCCCGCCCCCCCCATGGCGAACAGGGACCAAGCCCCGCCCAGCTCCACCTCCCCCCCCCCGGAAGCTTCGAGTCGAGACCACGCCCCTCTCATCTGCATGCTGAGCCCTGCCCCCTCCCTGCTGCCCAGCCAATAAAACCTTTGGATTGATACTGGAGGGGGCGGGGCCTGGTGTGGTATGCTAATGAGGGGCGGGGGGCTTAACACTTTGGTTAATGTGGGGGCTTGGCGCGATATGCAAATGAGGGGGAGGGGGCCTGGCACCACTATGGTTGCGACAACTCCCCACCCCTAAATTAAGGCCCCTCTTGGCCACGCCCCTTTCATTAGCCACCCCACTGCTCATTGGCTGCCGGCTGGCAAATCCCCGCCCCCCCAATTCAGGAAGCACCAATCCCGAACTGCTGTGCTTTATGACACGCCCCCTGGACACGCCCCTTCCCACCCCCCCGTGCAGCCCTCAGCCAATCACTGCTCATTCTTTCCCTCCCAGCAGCCTCCGGGCAGTGACCCCGCCCCCTGCTTAATGCTGGCCATTTAAATCCCCGCCCCCTAAGCCCCACCCTGGTCGCATGACCCTCACTGCTCCACCCCACCCCACTCCGACCACACCCCTCCTAACCACGCCCCCTCTTTAGCCCCACCCACTCATTATGCAAAGAGCCACCCTGGGCCACAGCCAATCACCTGTCCCTTGTCCCCTCAACCCACCCTGACCACACCCCATGACCACACCCCGGCCACGCCCCATCCTAACCACACCCCCTTTATCCCCAGCCTTCTCATTACTATGCAGAGAGCCCTCTGAGCAGCCACAACCTCTTCCCCACCCCCTCCTAACCCCACCCATCTTCAGCCCCGCCCCCTCATTACTATGCAAAGAGCCTCCCGGCCAACCACCTTCCCCTTGTTCCCTAGCCCCAACCCTCCCCCTCCTAACCCCACATCCTCCTAACCCTGCTCCTCCTAACCCCACCTTCTCCTATCCTCTCCCTCTCCTAACTCCTCCCCCTCTTGACCCCACCTCCTCGTAACCCCGCCCCCTCCTAACCCCACCCCCTCTTATCCCCTCCCTTCCTAACCACACCTCCTCCTCCTGACCCCACCCCTCCTAACCCCGCCTTCTCCTACCCCCTCCCTCTCCTAACTCCTCCCCCTCCTGACCCCCGCCCCCCTCCTGACCCCGCCCCCCTCCTCGGCGCTAGGCGAAGAGCCTGCCCAGCCTCCTGCCCAGCCGGGCGTCCCTCTCCCTGGCCTCGCCCCTCACCCTGCTCAGCTCCCGGCGGGCCTGGGCGTGGCCGGGCTGGGCCCGCAGCACCTCCCGCAGGTCCTCGGCCGCCGCCTCCAGGTCGCTCATGGCGGCGGCGGCCAGGGCGCGGCGGAACCTGGCCTCGAGGTGCTGGGGGCGCAGGGCCAGCGCCTTGCCGGCGTTGGCGGCGGCGGCGGCGGGGAGGCCGAGGCGGAGCTGGCAGAGGGCGAGCCCGGCGTGGAGCTCCGCCTTGGGCCGGGCCAGCCCCGAGGGCAGCGGCGGGGCCCCGGCCGCCGCCACCGCCGCCCGCAGCGCCTGGCCGTACGCCGCCGCCGCCGCCTCGACGGCCCCGGCCCGCAGCAGCGCCGCCGCCCGCCCCGCCCGCGCCTCCACCGCCCCCCAGCGGCCGCCCGGCGCCGCCGCCTCCTGCCCTCCCCCCACCTCCTCCTCCTCTTCCTCCCAGAAGGGCTTGGCCGGGTGAAGCGGCCGAGCCACACCCCCAGCCCCGCCGGCCCCCGCCCCCCGCCGCAGCCACGCCCTCTCGCCCGCCGCCATCGTCTCCAGGCAGGCGTCCAATAGGGTGGCCCAGCGGCCCTCGGCCCCGCCCACCCGCAGCGTCTGCCAGCGCCCCGCCCCCGCCCCCTCCGCCGGGGGAGGGAGGTGGGGGGGGCCGGCGGGCGGGGCGTGCAGCAGCACGCGGCAGAGGGAGGCGTGGCCCGGGCGGGGCAGGCCCCGCCCCGCCCGCAGGACGCGCTTGGAGAAGGCGGAGTCAGGGCTCAGCCACCAACCGCCGGCCTCCGGCCCCTCCCTCGGCCCCGCCCGCTCCTCCTCGGGCCACGCCCCCTCGGCCAGCCCCTCCCACTCCTCCCCCCACGGCTCCGCCCACTGCTCCGCGGGGCCCCCCTCCTCCACCGGCGCCCGCAGCCAGGACTCCTCATTGGTCCAATCCCAGGGGTCCCCTCAGCCCGGGGGAGGGCGCCGGCAGAGCTGCCTCCTCATTGGACGCCTCCGCCCAGCGAAGCGACGCCCCATTGGCCGGGCCGCGGCGGGCCACGCCCTCGCTGGCAGGGCCGCGGCGGGAGGCAGCCTCAGTGGCTGCGGCTCGGGGGGCCGGAGCGTGGCGCGCTGCGTCCCGATTGGCCGAGGCTTCGAGCGCCGCGTCCTCATTGGCTGGGGCTCTGAGGGGCGAATCTTCATTGGCAGGAGCTCTGTGCGTTGCATCCCGATTGGCCGAGGCTTCCGAGCGCCGCCCCCTCCTTGGCCGCCGCCTGCAGCCCCTCGGCCTCGTTGGGCAGGGCGCTTGGCTCTCGCCTGCGATTGGCTGCCCCCTCCAGCCCCTGGCGTCCTGCAGCATCATTGGTCGGCTCCTCGGGGCCGCTGTCTGGATTGGCTGAGGGGCGCAGGCTCCTCCATCCTCATTGGCCGAGTCTGTGCCCGTACTCCGCTCGTCATTGGCCGATCCTTCGCTCTCTCCTCCCTCATTGGCCGAGCCTCCAGGCGGCGCCTTCCCATTGGAGGACGACCTCTCGGCGCTGCCCCCTCCCGGCTCACCATTGGCCCCCAGCAGTCTCTCTCTGCTCTCCCTGGAGGACCCTCCCGGCGCTCGCTGCTCGTTGGCCGCCTCCTCTCCGGCCGCCCCTGCCCGCTGGCCGCTCCCTCGGCCGCTGCCTCCTCATTGGCCGAGCCCTCCATGGCGACCAATCGCGGCGGCCTGCGGGAAAGAGGGGGCGGGGCTTATGCGGGGTTCCCTCCCCCCCTGCCCCCCCTCAGGGAGAGTGCCTCGGGGGAGCCTCTCCCGCCGCCATCCAGCCCTGCTCTCGCCCCGCCCGCTGACGTCACACCCGGCCACGCCCCCTCCGCTGGGTCTATCTATCCCCGAGCCCTCCCTCCCCCCCCGCTCCTCCTCGGGGCCGCCCGTTCCCCGGACCCGCGTCGCGTTTCTTCCTCCCCCCCTCCCCCCCCCCCCCCCATCACACACTCCCCTCTTGGTGGGCGGAGCCTACCGGCACCGGGGTGGGAGGGGGGGCTGTGGGCGGAGCGAGGCTGCGGGGAAGCAGCGGCGGCGGCGGCGGCGCGGGGTCCCTTTAAGCGCGGCCGGCAGGGAGACGACCGGAAGGGCCCGGCGCGCGCCACGCCCCCCCTCCCCTCCCCTTCTCCCTCCATCCCTCCTCCCCTTTGCGCGGCGCGCCCAGCGCCCAGCGCCGATTGGTTGAGGTCCCCACGCGCAGCCTCCTCCCTCCCTCCCCGCCCTCCCCGGTCCCTCTGCTGCGCTCTCATTGGCCAACGCACCCCTAAAGGGCGACTCGCCCCACTCGCCCCGCCCTCTCCCCCTCTCTCTGTCTCTGTGTCTCTCTCCGCCCCTGCCGCTATTGGCTGCGGCCTCCGGGGCGAATGGCCGCGCCGCCGGTCTCGGGCCCCGGCGGGCGCTGATTGGGCCTTGGGGGTGCGGCTGGGGCGCGCGGCGGGGGCCCGGCCAAGATGGCGCCGCCGTTGCCCTGGCGACGGCGCAGGGCGCTGGGCGGGACGCGGCCGGGCCGGCACCGCCCCCTTCGCCGGGGCCTCGGCCCTCGATTGGCCGCCGGGGACGCCCGTCGCTGACGTCACTTCCGCCGCCGCCAAAAGGCCCCCGCGCCGCCGCCGCGGCCGCCGCCCCGGTACCGGGGGAGGGGCTGGCGGGGGGGGGGGGGGGCGGTGCTCGGGAGGGGGTTTTGGGGTGAAAAAGGAGGATTTTGGGGTCGGGGGCGGGAGGGGGAGGGGCCCTGGGGTAGGCCTGGGCCTGGGGTGGAGGTCGGGGCTGGGGGGGGGGGCGCGCGCCAGGCTCGGGTTTGAGGCGAAAAATGCCGAGTTTGGGTCCGGGGGGTCCCGAGGGGTCTCGGGGGGCGCGCGGGGTCCCGCAGGGGGTTGAGGCCTCCCCGGCAGCCGTTTGGGCTCAGGGCCGAGCGGGTGGGGGGGCGGCCCCGGGGCGGGGGGGGGGCTGCAGGCTGGGGGGGGTCAGGGGGGGAGGAGGATACGGGGGGGGATGGGGGGGGGGGCTTGGGGAGGGGGGGCTGGGGTCTGGAGGGGTCTCGGGGGAGGGTCTCAGTGGGGCCTTAGGGGGTCCTGTGGGGGTCCTTGGGGGGTCTGGGGGGGTCCTTGGGGGTCTGGGGGGGTCCTTGGGGGGTCTCTGGTATCTCGGGGGGTCTCTAGGGGTGTTTTGGGGGTCCCCGTGGGGGT
Organism: Melanerpes formicivorus; assembly: GCF_026170545.1. Lineage (NCBI taxonomy): Eukaryota > Metazoa > Chordata > Aves > Piciformes > Picidae > Melanerpes > Melanerpes formicivorus. The sequence continues at coordinate 23,758 of NW_027143782.1, forward strand.
GTTTTGGGGGTCTGTAGGGGTCTCTGGGGGGGGTCTCAGGGGGTCTGGGGTGGTCCTTGGGGGTCCCCCTGGAGGTGTTTTGGGGGTCCCAGGGGGTCTCTGGGGGTGTTTTGGGGTCTGGAAGGGGCTCTGGGGGGGTCCCAGGGGGTATTTGGGGGTCCCAGGGGGTCTGGGGGGCGTTTCTGGGGGGTGTTGTGGGGGTCTGTAGGGGTCTCTGGGGGGTCTCAGGGGGTCTGGCGGGTCCTTGGGGGGGTCTAGGGGGGTCCTTGGGGGGGTCTGTGGGGGTCCTTTGGGGGTCTCTGGTATCTCGGGGGGTCTCTGGGGGTGTTTTGGGGCTCTGTGGGGATCCATTTGGGGGTCTGAGGGGGTCCTTTGGGGTCTCTGGTATCTCGGGGGGGTCTCTGGGGGTGTTTTGGGGGTCTGTAGGGGTCTCTGGGGGTATTTGGGGGGTCACAGGGGGCCTCTAGGGGGTCTTTGGGGGTGTTTTGAGGGTCTGGGGGGGTCTCTGGGGGGTCCCAGGGGGTATTTGGGGGTCCCAGGGGGTCTGGGGGGGGTCTCTGGGGGTGTTGTGGGGGTCTGTAGGGTCTCTGAGGGGGTCTCAGGGGGTCGGGGGGGGCCCTTTGGGGGCCTAGGGGGGTCCTTGGGGGGTCTTTGTATCTCAGGGGGTCTCTGGGGGTGTTTTGGGGGTCCCAGGCGGTATTTGGGGGGTCCCAGGGGGTCTGGGGGTGTCTCTGGGGGTGTTTTGGGGGTTCTAGGGGGTCTCTGGGGGTGTTTTGGGGGTGCCAGGGGGTATTTGGGGGTCCCAGGGGGTCTCTAGGGGGTCTCTGGGGGTGTTTTGGGGGTGCCAGGGGGTATTTGGGGGGTCCCAGGGGGTCTCTAGGGGGGTCTCTGGGGGTGTTTTGGGGGTGCCAGGGGGTATTTGGGGGGTCCCAGGGGTCTCTAGGGGTCTTTGGGGGTGTTTTGGGGGTCCAGGGGGTCTCTAGGGGGTCTCTGGGGGTGTTTTGGGGGCCTGGGGGGGTCTCTCAGCGGTCTGAGGAGGCTCTTTGGGGGTCTCACGTTGGGCCAGGGAGCTGGGGAGGGGTCTCTGGGGTACCTCAGGGCTCTCTGGGGGTCTCTCAGGGGCTCCCAGGTGTTTGGGGGGGGTCTTTCTGGGGGGGGCCATGGCTCTGGGGGGGGCTGTGGGGCTGGGGCTGGCACTGAGAGGGTCTCTCTGGGGCTATTTAGGGTCTCTCAGGGGGTCCCTGGGGGCATTTAGGGGGTCCCTGGGGGTCTGTGGGGTCTCTCAGGGGGTCCCCTGGGGGTATTTAGGGTCTCTTAGGGGCTCTGTGGGGGCATTTAGGGGGTCCCTGGGGTCTGGGGGGCTCCATGGGGGTCTCTCAGGGGGTCCCTGGGGGTCTGGGGGTCTCTCAGGGCAGTCTCTGGGGATATTTAGGGTCTCTCAGGGGCTCTGTGGGGGCATTTAGGGGGTCTCTGGGGGGGTTTCTGGTCTCTCAAGGGGTCTGTGGGGATATTTAGGGGGTCTCTGGGGGTATTGGGGGTCCCTGGGGGTCTCTCAGGGGTCCCTGGGGGCATTCAGGGTCTCTCAGGGGGTCTGTGGGGGCATTTAGGGGGTCCCTGGGGGTCTTTAGGGGCTCTCAGGGAGGTCTGTGGGGTATTTAGGGTCTCTCAGGAGGACTCTGGGGGTCTTTAGGGGGTCTCAGGGGGTTTCCTGGGGGTCTGTGGGTTCTCTCAGGGGGTCTCTGGGGGTCTTTAGGGGGTCTTAGAGGGTCTATGAAGTCTCTCAGGGGGTCCCTGGGGGCATTTAGGGGGTCCCTGGGGGTCTTTAGGGGGTTCCTGGGGTATTTAGGGTCTCTCAGGGGTCTGTGGGGGCATTTAGGGGGTCTTGGGGGGTCCCTGAGGGTCTTTATGGGGTCCCTGGGGGCATTTAGGGGCTTTCAGGGGGTCTGGGGGGCTCCCTGGGGGTCTCTCAGGGGGTCCCTGGGGGTCTGGGGGGCTCCATGGGGGTCTCTCAGGGGGTCCCTGGGGGTCTGTGGGGCTCCATGGGGGTCTCTCAGGGGGTCCCTTGGGGTCTGTGGGGCTCCATGGGGGTCTCTCAGGGGGTCCCTGGGGGTCTGTGGGGCTCCATGGGGGTCTCTCAGGGGGGTGTCTGGGGGTCTGGGGGGCTCCTTGGGGGTCTCTCAGGGGGTCCCTGGGGGTCTGTGGGGCTCCATGGGGGTCTCTCAGGGGGTCCCTGGGGGTCTGGGGGGCTCTTTGGGGGTCTGTGGGGCTCCATGGGGGTCTCTCAGGGGGTCCCTGGGGGTCTGTGGGGGCATTTAGGGGGTCCCTGGGGGTCTGTGGGGCTCCATGGGGGGGCTCTCAGGGGGTCCCTGGGGGTCTGTGGGGGCATTTAGGGGATCCCTGGGGGTCTGTGGGGCTCCAGGGGGGTCTCTCAGGGGGTCTGTGGGGGCATTTAGGGGATCCCTGGGGGTCCTGGGGGGCTCCATGGGGGGCTCTGGGGCTCCATGGGGGTCTCCCAGGTGTTTGGGGGGGGCTCTCTCTCACCGGGGGGGTGCCTCCCGCAGGGCCATGGAGGTGTGGGGCGCTGTGGGGCTGGGGCTGGGGCTGGCCCTGCTGCTGCTGCCCCTGCTGTGGCGCTGCGCCGCCTTCCGCTCCTCTGCAAGATGGCCTCCTACAACGGCTGGATCCTGCTGCTGGCCCTCGTGGCCATCCCCATCTGCGCCTGCAGGGGGCGCGACGTCACCAACATGAGGTGGGGGCCGCGGGGGGGGGCCAAGGGGGGGCGTCGGGAGGGGGTCCCAGGGGGTCCTGGAAGGGCTCCGAGGGGGTTGTGGTTGCTATTCCCAGCCCGGCCGGCAGGGGGCGCTGGGGCGCGGGAGCTTTGGGGCGGCCTGGAAGAGTCTAAGGAGGGTTAGGAGAGGGCTGAGGGCTCCTGGAGAGGTCTGAAGGGGTCCTGGAGGGGTCTGAGGGGGTCTTGGAGGGGCTTTAGGGGCTCCTGGAGGGGTCTGAGGGGGTCCTGGAGGGGTCTGAGGGGGCTCCTGGAGGGGTCTGAGGGGGTCCTGGGGGGGTCTGAGGGGGTCCTGGAGGGGTCTGAGGGGGTCCTGGGGGGTCTGAGGGGCTCCTGGGGGGGTCTGAGGGGCTCCTGGAGGGGTCTGAGGGGGTCCTGGAGTGGTCTGAAGGGGTCCTGGGGGGGTCTGAGGGGGTCTTGGAGGGGCTTTGGGGGCTCCTGGAGGGGTCTGAGGGGGTCCCTGGAGGAGTCTGAAGGGGTCCTGGGGGGGGTCTGAGGGGGTCTGAGGGGTCCTGGAGGGGCTTTGGGGGCTCCTGGAGGGGGTTCTAAAGAGGGTTAGGAGAGGCCTGAGGGGGTCCTGGAGGGGTCTGGTGGGGTCCTGGAGGGATCTAAGGGGTCCTGGAGAGGCTTTGGGGGTCCCTGGGGGGGTCTGAGAGGGTCCAGGAGGAGCTTGGGGGGATCCTGAATGAGTCTAAGAAGGGTTAGGAGGGGTCTGAGGGGGTCCTGGAGGGGTCTGAGGGGGTCCTCTGGGGGGGTCTGAGGGGGTCTTGGAGGGGGCTTGGGGGGCTCCTGGAGGGGTCCTGAAGGGGTCCTGGGGGGGGTCTGAAGGGCTCCTGGAGGGGCTTGGGGGGCTCCTGGAGGGTCTGAAGGGGTCCTGGGGGGGTCTGAGGGGGTCCTGGAGGGCTTTGGGGGGCTCCTGGAGGGGGTCTAAAGAGGGTTAGGAGAGGCCTGAGGGGGGTCCTGGAGGGGTCTGGTGGGGTCCTGGAGGGATCTAAGGGGTCCTGGAGAGGCTTTGGGGGTCCCTGGGGGGGTCTGAGAGGGTCCAGGAGGAGCTTTGGGGGGTCCTGAATGAGTCTAAGAAGGGTTAGGAGGGGTCTGAGGGGGTCCTGGAGGGGTCTGAGGGGGTCCTGGGGGGGTCTGAGGGGGTCTTGGAGGGGCTTGGGGGGCTCCTGGAGGGGTCTGAAGGGGTCCTGGGGGGGTCTGAAGGGCTCCTGGAGGGGCTTGGGGGGCTCCTGGAGGGGTCTGAAGGGGTCCTGGAGGGGTCTGAAGGGGTCCTGGGGGGGTCTGAGGGGGTCCTGGAGGGGCTTTAGGGGATCCTGGAGGGGTCTGAGAGGGTCCAGGAGGGGCTTTGGGGGATCCTGAATGAGTCTAAGAAGGGTTAGGAGGAGACTGAGGGGGTCCTGGAGAAGCTTTGGGGGGTCCTGGGGGGCTCTGAGGGGTCCTGGAGGAGCTTTGGGGGGTCCTGGGGGGGTCTGAGGGGGTCTTGGAGGGGTCTGAGAGGGTCTTGGAGGAGCTTTGGGGGGTCCTGGAGGGGTCTGAAGGGGTCCTGGGGGGGGTCTGAGGGGGTCTTGGAGGGGTCTGAGGGGTTCCTGGAGGGGCTTTGGAGGGGTCCTAGACGGGATTTTGGGGGTCCTGATGGGTCATGGAGGAGCTTTAGGAGTCCTGGAGGGGGTCTGAGGGGGTCTTGGAGGGGTCTGAAGGGGTCCTGGGGGGGTCTGAGGGGATCTTGGAGAGGCTTTAGGGGATCCTGGAGGAGTCTGAGAGGGTCCAGGAGGAGCTTTTGGGGGTCCTAGAGGTGTCTGAGGGGGTCTTGGGGGGGTCTGAGGGGTTCCTGGAGGGGCTTCTGGGGGTCCTGGAGGGGTCTAAAGAGGGTTAGGAGAGGCCTGAGGGGGTCCTGGAGGGGTCTGGTGGGGTCCTGGAGGGATCTAAGGGGTCCCTGGGGGGGTCTGACAGGGTCCAGGAGAAGCTTTGGGGGATCCTGAATGAGTCTAAAAAGGGTTAGGAGGGGTCTGAGGGGGCCCTGGAGGAGCTTTGGGGGGTCCTGGGGGGGGTTCTGAGGGGTCCTGGAGGAGCTTTGGGGGGTCTTGGAGGGGTCTGAGGGGGTCTTGGAGGAGCTTTGGAGGCTCCTGGAAGGGTCTGAGGGGATCCTGGAGGGGCTTTGGGGGTCCCTGGGGGGGTCTGAGGGGGTCTTGCAGTGCCTTTAGGGGGTCCTGGAGGGGTCTGAGAGGGTCCAGGAGGGGCTTTTTGGGGGTCCTAGAGGTGTCTGAGGGGGTCTTGGAGGGGCTTTGGGGGCCCTGGAGGGGGTCTGAGGGGGTCCTGGGGTGGTCCTGGACGGGTCTGGGGGTGGTCCTGAGGGTGTCCGGGGGGATCCTAGAGGGGCTTTGGGGGGTCCTGGAGGGGTCTGGGGGGGTCCTGGAGGGGCTTTGGGGGTCCTGGAGGGGTCTGGGGAGGTCCTGAGGTGGTCCTGGAGGAGTCTGGGTCGGTCTGAGGGGGTCCTGGAGGGGCTTTGGGGGGTCCTAGGGGGTCCTGAGGGGGTCTGGGGGGGTCCTGGAGGGGCTTTGGGGGGTCCTGGGGGGTCGTGAGGGGGTCTGGGGGGGGTCCCCCAAGGGTCTCTGATGCCCTCCCCCTCGGGGCCCCCCAGCTCCACCTGGGGGCTGCTGCTGCATTGCCTGTGGGGCAGGGAGGCATCTATGGGGCACAGGGGGGGGGTGTCCCTGTGGGTCTGGGGTTGCTCTGTGGGTCTGGGGCTGCTCTGTGGGTCTGGGGGTGCAGTGTGGGTCTGGGGCTGCTCTGTGGGTCTGGGGGCGCCGTGGGGCAGAGCCTGTGACCCCCCTGCCCCCCAGGGTGATCCGGGGGCTGCTGCTGCACCTGAAGCACCTCTATGGGATCCGCATCAGCGTCAGGGGGGCTCAGAACTTCCCCCCCGGGCAGCCCTACGTCGTGGTCAGCAACCACCAGAGCTCCCTCGACCTCATGGGTGAGGCCTGCCCCATGGCTGCCCCATAGCGACCCCCAAGTGACCCCTGAGTGACCCCAAGTGAACCCTGACAGACCCAGACCCAACCCAGCCCCAACCCAGCCCCAGCCCAGGTGGTGCTCAGCAACCACCAGAGCTCCCTCGACCTCATGGGTGAGGCCTGCCCCACAGCTGCCCCACAGCGACCCCCAAGTGACCCCCGAGTGACCCCCATGTGACCCCTGATAGACCCAACCCAGCCCCAGCCCCAGGTGCTGCTCAGCAGCCACCACAGCTCCCTCGACCTCATGGGTGAGGCCTGCCCCACGGCTGCCCCATAGTGACCCCCAAGTGACCCCTGAGTGACCCAGCCCCAGCCCAGCTCAGCCCCAGGTGGTGCTCAGCAGGCACCAGAGCTCCCTGAACCTCATGGGTGAGGCCTGCCCCATAGCTGCCCTATAGCAACCCCCAAGTGAGCCCTGAATGACCCAGACCTGACCCAGAGCCAATCCAGCCCAGCCCCAGATGCTGCTCAGCAGGCACCAGAGCTCCCTGGACCTCATGGGTGAGGCCTGCCCCATGGCTGCCCCATAGCTGCCCCATAGCAACCCCCAAGTGACCCCCAAGTGAACCCTGACAGACCCAGACCCAACCCAGCCCCAGCCCAGGTGGTGCTCAGCAGCCACCAGAGCTTCCTGGACCTCATGGGTGAGGCCTGCCCCACACCTGCCCCATAGCTGCCCCATAGCGACCCCCAAGTGACCCCTGAGTGACCCCCAAGTGAACCCTGACTGACCCAGAGCAAACCCAGCCCCAGCCCCAGGTGGTGCTCAGCAGCCACCAGAGCTCCCTCGACCTCATGGGTGAGGCCTGCCCCATGGCTGCCCCATAGTGACCCCCGAGTGACCCCTGAGTGACCCCCAAGGGAATCCTGACTGACCCAGCCCCAGGTGGTGCTCAGCAGCCACCAGAGCTCCCTGGACCTCATGGGTGAGGCCTGCCCCATGGCTGCCCCATAGCTGCCCCATAGTGACCCCCAAGTGACCCCTGAGTGACCCCCAAGTGAACCTTGTCTGACCCAGCCCCAGCCCAGCCCCAGCCCCAGGTGGTGCTCAGCAGCCACCAGAGCTCCCTGGACCTCATGGGTGAGGCCTGCCCCATAGCGACCCCCAAGTGACCCTTGAGTGAACCAGACCCAGCCCAGCTCAGCCCCAGGTGGTGCTCAGCAGCCACCAGAGCACCCTCAACCTCATGGGTGAGGCCTGCCCCATGGCTGCCCCATGGCTACCCCATGGCTGCCCCATAGCTGCCCCATGGCTGCCCCATAGTGACCCCCGAGTGACCCCCAAGTGAACCCTGACTGACCCAGAGCAAACCCAGCCCCAGTCCCAGGTGGTGCTCAGCAGCCACCAGAGCTCCCTCAACCTCATGGGTGAGGCCTGCCCCAGGCCTGCCCCATGGCTGTCCCACAGCTGCTCCATGGCTGCCCCATAGCGACCCCCAAGTGACCCCTGAGTGACCCCCATGTGACCCCTGACAGACCCAACCCAGCCCCAGGTGGTGCTCAGCAGCCACCAGAGCTCCCTGGGCCGCATGGGTGGGGCCTGCCCCATAGCTGCCCCATAGCGACCCCCAAGTGACCCCTGAGTGACCCCCAAGTGAACCCTGTCTGACCCAGACCCAGCTCAGCCCCAGCCCCAGGTGGTGCTCAGCAGCCACCACAGCTCCCTCGACCTCATGGGTGAGGCCTGCCCCATGGCTGCCCCATAGCTGCCCCATAGCAACCCCCCAAGTGACCCCCAAGTGACCCCTGAGTGACCCAGACCCAGCCCAGCCCCAGCCCCAGGTGGTGCTCAGCAGCCACCAGAGCTCCCTGGACCTCATGGGTGAGGCCTGCCCCATGCCTGCCCCACGGCTGCCCCATAGCAACCTCCAAGTGACCCCTGAGTGACCCCCAAGTGACCCCTGAGTGACCCAGACCTGACCCAGCCAAGGGTGCTCAGCAGCCACTTGAGCCCCCCAGCCCCATAACCAGCCCCCTCAGCCCCCCAGCTGCCTCATAGGCCCCTCCCCAGCCCCATAACCAGCCCCCCACCCCCACAGCTACCCCATAGCCCCCTCCCCAGCCCCATAACCAGCCCCCCACCCCCACAGCTACTCCATAGCCCCCTCCCCAGCCCCATAACCAGTACCCTCAGCCCCCCAGCTGCCTCATAGCCCCCTCCCCAGCCCCATAACCAGCCCACTCCACAGCTACTCCATAGCCCCCTCCCCAGCCCTATAACCAGCCCCCTCAGCCCCCCAGCTGCCTCATAGCCCCCTCCCCAGCCCCATAACCAGCCCCCTCAGCCCCCCAGATACCACATAGCCCCCTCCCCAGCCCCATAACCAGGCCCCTCAGCCCCCCAGCTACCACATAGCCCCCTCCCCAGCCCCATAACCAGGCCCCTCAGCCCCACAGATGCTTTATAGTCCTCTCCCCAGCCCTTTCCCCACTCCCATAACCAGTCCCTCACCCCCCCAGCTGCCTCATAGCCCCCTCCCCAGCCCCATAACCAGCCCCCTCAGACCCCAGCTGCCTCACAGCCCCCTCCTCTGCCTGCCCCTGCCCCCAGGGATGATGGAGGTGCTGCCTGACCGCTGTGTGCCCATTGCCAAGCGGGAGCTGCTGTACATGGGGGCCGTGGGGGTGGCCTGCTGGCTCGGGGGCATCATCTTCATCGACAGGAAGAGGACCACCGAGGCCAAGAGCGTGCTGGCCGAGGCTGCCCACACCATGCTGAGCCAGGACGTGAGCTGGGCAGGGGGGGTGGGGGGCTGGGGGGGCTGGGGCAGGCGGCTGTGGGGCTGGAGGGGGTGGGCATCGGTCATTTGTGGGTCCCTGCAGCGCTCTGAGGGTCGCTAGGGGTCGCTGTGGATACTTGCAACTCCCTATGGCTCCCTATGGGCTCCCTATGGCTCCTTATGGGCTCCCTATGGCTCCCTATGGTCTTCTATGGTTCCCTATGGGTCCCTAGGAGTCCCTATGGGTCCCTGTGGGTGGCAATGGCTGCCTATGGGCTCTCTATGGCTGCCTATGGGTTCTCTATGGCTCCCTATGGGCTTCCTATGGCTCCCTATGGGGTCCTATGGCTCCCTATGGGCTCCCTATGGGTCCCTGTGGATGGCAATGGCTCCCTATGCTTCCCTGTGGCTCCCCATAGGTCCCTATGGGTTCCTATGAGTCCCTATGATTCCCTATGGGCTCGGTCTCTATGGGTCTCTATGGGTTCCTATGGCTTCCTGTGGCTCTCTATAGGTTCCTATGGGCTCCCTGTGGGCTCCTATGGGCTCCCTATGGCTCCTTACGGGCTCCCTATGGTCTTCTATGGTTCCCTATGGCTCCTTATGGGACCCTATGGGTCCCTAGGGTTGCCTATGGCTCTCTATGGGCTCTCTATGGCTCCCTATGGGCTTCCTATGGCTCCCTATGGTGTCTCTAGGGCTCCCTATGGGCTCCCTATGGATCTCTATGAGTGCCTATGGGTGTCTGTGGGTGGCAATGGCTCCCTATGGTTCCCCGTGGCTCCCTATAGGTTCCTATGGCTCCCTATGGACTCCCTGTGGACTCCCTATGACTCCCTATGGGCTCCTATAGATCTCTGTGGGTCCCTAGGGCTCCCTGTGGCTCCCTATAGGTTTCTATGGTTCTCTATGGGTTCCTACAGTTCCCTATGGCTCCCTGTGGCTCTTTATGGGTTCCTATGGGTCCCTATGGGTCACAGTGGCTCCCTATGCCTCCTCTGGCTCCCTGTGTGTCTCTGTGGGTGGCTGTGGGTCTCTGTGGGCTCCTATGGGTCACAGTGGCTCCCTATGGCTCCTCTGGCTCCCTGTGTGTCTCTGTGGGTGGCTGTGGGTCTCTGGGCTCCTATGGGTCACAGTGGCTCCCTATGGCTCCTCTGGCTCCCTGTGTGTCTCTGTGGGTGGCTGTGGGTCTCTGGGCTCCTATGGGTCACAGTGGCTCCCTATGGCTCCTCTGGCTCCCTGTGTGTCTCTGTGGGTGGCTGTGGGTCTCTGGGCTCCTATGGGTCACAGTGGCTCCCTATGGCTCCTCTGGCTCCCTGTGTGTCTCTGGGCTCCTGTGGGTCACAGTGGCTCCCTATGGCTCCTCTGGCTCCCTGTGTGTCTCTGTGGGTGGCTGTGGGTCTCTGGGCTCCTATGGGTCACAGTGGCTCCCTATGGCTCCTCTGGCTCCCTGTGTGTCTCTGTGGGCTCCTGTGGATCACAGTGGCTCCCTATGGCTCCTCTGGCTCCCTGTGGGTCTCTGTGGGCTCTTATGGCTCCCTATGGCTCCTCTGGCTCCCTGTGGGTGGCTGTGGGTCACGCTGCCCCCCTGGGGGTCTCTGCCCTCCTCCCCCAGGTGCGTGTGTGGGTCTTCCCCGAGGGCACTCGGAACCACAGCGGCTCCATGTTGCCCTTCAAGCGCGGAGCCTTCCACCTGGCCGTGCAGGCGCAGGTGGGTGTGGGGCGGCTATGGGGTGGCTATGGGGCGGCCGGGGGGCGGCAGCACCTCCCCCCTGACCCCGCCCCCCCCGCCCCCCTCTCTCTCCCCACAGGTGCCCGTGGTGCCCATCGTCATCTCCTCCTACCAGCACTTCTACAGCAAGCGCGAGTGGAGGTTCACCCCCGGTGGGCGCTTGGGGGGCACTTGGGGGGCGTGGGGGGTACCTGAAGGGGGGCTCAAGGGGATGGGGATGTAGGGCTGGGGGGCACTTGGGGGGCTGGGGGAGATGTGTGGGTCGCTGTGGGTTGTTATGGGTCACTAAGGGTCACTGAGGGTCTCTAGGGGTTGCTGTGGGTCCCTATGGATCCCTAGGGGTCGCTAGGGGTTGCTGTGGGTCCGTGTGGGTAGCAATAGGTCTCTATGGGTTGCATGCAATAGGTCTCTATGCAATAGGTATCTGTGGGTTGCAATGGGTTACGGTGGGTCCCTATGGGTCCCTATAGATTGCAATGGGTTGCGATGGGTCTCTATGGGTAGCAATGGGTCTCTATGGGTCTCTATGGGTTGCGATGGGTCTCTATGGGTTGCGATGGGTCCCTGTGGGTAGCAATGGGTCCCTATGGGTAGCAGTGGGTCTCTATGGGTCCCTATGGGTAGCGATGGGTCTCTAGGGGTCTCTGTGGGTAGCAATGGGTCTCTATGGGTTGCAATGGGTTGTGATGGGTCTCTATGGGTTCCTATGGGTAGCAATGAGTCTCTATGGGTAGTAATGGGTCTCTATGGGTCTCTATGGGTAGTAATGGGTCTCTATGGGTCTCTATGGGTAGCAATGGGTCTCTATGGGTAGTAATGGGTCTCTATGGGTCTCTATGGGTAGTAATGGGTCTCTATGGGTCTCTATGGGTAGTAATGGGTCTCTATGGGTCTCTATGGGTAGTAATGGGTCTCTATGGGTCCCTATGGGTAGCGATGGGTCTCTAGGGGTTCCTACGGATAGCAATGGGTCTCTATAGGTAGCAATGAGTCTCTATGGGTCTCTGTGGGTAGCAATGGGTCTCTATGGGTAGCAATGGGTCTCTATGGGTAGCAATGGGTCTCTATGGGTTCCTATGGGTAGCAATGGGTCTCTATGGGTCCCTATGGGTAGCAGTGGGTCTCTAGGGGTCTCTGTGGGTAGCAATGAGTCTCTATGGGTAGCAATGGGTCTCTATGGGTTGCAATGGGTTGTGATGGGTCTCTATGGGTCCCTATGGGTAGCAATGGGTCCCTATGGGTAGTAATGGGTCTCTATGAGTCCCTATGGGTAGCGATGGGTCTCTAGGGGACCCTATGGATAGCAATGGGTCTCAATGGGTAGCAATGGGTTGTGATGGGTCTCTATGGGTCTCTATGGGTAGCAATGGGTCTCTATGGGTAGCAATGGGTCTCTATGGGTTGCAATGGGTAGTGATGGGTCTCTGTGGGTCCCTATGGGTAGCAATGGGTCCCTATGGGTTGCAATGGGTGGCGATGGGTCCCTATGGGTAGCAATGGGTCTCTATGGGTTGCTATGGGTAGTGATGGGTTCCAATGGGTAGCAATGGGTCTCCAGGAGTCCCTATTAGTAGCGATGGGTCCCTATGGGTTGCAATGGGTCTCTATGGGTCCCTATAGATTGCAGTGGGTCTCTGTGGGTCCTTGTATGTTGCAATGGGTCCCTGTGGGTCCCTATAGATTGCAGTGGGTCTCTGTGGGTCCCTATGGGTAGCAATGGGTCTCTAGGGGTTGCAATGAGTCCCTGTGGGTAGCAATAGGTTGCTAGGGGTCTCTGTGGGTCCCTATGGGTTGCAATGGGTCTCTCTGGGTCCCTATGGGTTGCAATGGGTCTCTCTGGGTCCCTATGGGTTGCAATGGGTCTCGATGGGTAGCGATGGGTCCCTATGGGTTGCAATGGGTCTCGATGGGTCCCTATGGGTTGCAATGGGTCTCTATGGGTCTCGATGGGTCCCTATGGGTTGCAATGGGTCTCGATGGGTCTCTATGGGTTGTAATGGGTCTCGATGGGTAGCGATGGGTCCCTATGGGTTGCAGTGGGTCTCGATGGGTCCCTATGGGTTGCAATGGGTCTCTCTGGGTCTCTATGGGTTGCAATGGGTCTCTATGGGTTGCGATGGGTCTCGATGGGTCCCTATGGGTTGCGATGGGTCTCGATGGGTCCCTATGGGTTGCAATGGGTCTCGATGGGTCTCTATGGGTTGCAATGGGTCTCGATGGGTCTCTATGGGTTGCAATGGGTCTCTATGGGTAGCGATGGGTCTCTATGGGTTGCAATGGGTTGCGATGGGTCTCTATGGGTTGCAATGGGTCTCGATGGGTCTCTATGGGTTGCAATGGGTCTCGATGGGTCTCTATGGGTTGCAATGGGTCTCGATGGGTCTCTCTGTGTTGCAGTGGGTCTCGATGGGTCCCTATGGGTTGCAATGGGTCTCTATGGGTAGCGATGGGTCTCTATGGGTTGCAATGGGTTGCGATGGGGCTCGATGGGTCCCTATGGGTTGCAGTGGGTCCCTGCGGGTCCCGAGGGTCTCCCTGGTGCCCCCCTCACCCCCCGTGTCCCTCTCCCCCCCCGCCCCCAGGCCGCTGTGTGGTGCAGGTGCTGCCGGCGCTGCCCACGCGGGGGCTGGGCGCGGGGGACGTGGGGGAGCTGACCGAGCGGGTGCGGGAGGCCATGCTGGAGGCCTTCGAGGCCCTGGAGGCCGAGCTCTGCCCCACGGCGCCCCCCCGCGGCCCCCCGGAGCGGCCCCCCGCCGCAGAGCCCCCCGCCGAGGAGCCGCAGTGACCTCCACCCTCCCCCCGCCCCTCCCCCCGCCGCCGGCCCCGCTCTGCCCCGCCCCGCACAGCCACGGGTGGGGCAGGGGGACCCCACAGAGGGGCCCACGGGTGGGGCGCAGCCTGGCCCACGAAGAGGACCTGGAGGCACCCACGAGTGGGGCATGGACACGAGTGGGGCACAGCCTGACCCACAAACTGACCTGGAGGGACCCCCAAGTGGGGCATGGACACGAGTGGGGCACAGCTGGACCCCCAAGGAGAACCTGGAGGCACCCACGAGTGGGGCATGGACATGAGTGGGGCACAGCCTGACCCACAAACTGACCTGGAGGCACCCACGAGTATAGCATGGACACGAGTGGGGCACAGCTGGACCCCCAAGGAGGACGTGGAGTGACCCACGAGTGGGGCCTGGACCTTTTGGATCATAGCTGGACGCACAAGTGGGGCCTGGTCATGAGTGGGGCACAGCCTGACCCCCAAATTGGACCTGGAGGGACCCACGAGTGGGGCCTGGACCTGAGTGGGGCACAGCCTGACCCCCAAATTGGACCCAGAGGGACCCACGAGTGGGGCCTGGACATGGGCACAGCTGGACCCACAAGTGGGGCCTGGACACGAGTGGGGTACACCCAGACCCCCAAGGAGGACCTGGAGGGACCCACAAGCAGAGCCTGGACATGAGTGGGGCGCAGCCTAACCCCTGAGGAGGACCTGGAGGAGCCCACAAGTGGGGCTTGGACCTGAGTGGGGCAGAGCTGGACCCCCAAGTGGGATCTGGAGTGACCCACGAGTGGGGCATGGACCTGAGTGGGCACAGCCTGACCAATGAGTGGGGTCTGGACACGAGTGGGGCACAGCCTGACCCCCAAGGAGGACCTCGAGTGACCCCCAAGTGGGCCTTGGACCTGAGTGGAGCACAGCCTGACCCCCAAATTGGACCCGGAGGGACCCACGAGTGGGGCACAGCCTGACCCCCAAGTGGGGCTTGGACATGAGTGGGGCCAGGACATGAGTGGGGCACTCCCAAGGAGGACCTGGAGTGACCCCCAAGTGGGTCCTGGACAACAGTGGGGCACCCATGGGGTGACCCCCAAGTGTGGGTCCCCGCTGGACTGAAGCCCCCAGCCCCCTGAGCGTGGGTCCCAGAGACTGACCCCCAAGTGTGGGTCCCCCACGGACTGAAGCCCCCAGCCCCCTAATTGTGGGTCCTAGAGACTGACCCCCAAGTGTGGGGTGCCCCATGGGCAGACCCCCCCCCAGCCCCCAAGTGGGGTTTTCCCCCCAGACTGAAGCCCCCAGCCCCCCAAGTGTGGGTCCTGCACTCTGTGCCTCCCCTGCCCCCCAGCCCCACACTTCCTGGTCCCAGGCCCTGCCCCCCCCCAGCTCCCCCCTCCCGCACTCCAGGCCGTTGGGGGCATGTCCAGGGCAGGGGCCAGGCTCTGATTGGCTGGTGGGGCAAGCCCCGCCCCTTTGAGGGGTGGCACCCGGGGGGGGAGGGGGTAGGGGACCAGCTCCCTCTCCCCCATCCCCCCTCCCGCGTTTAATAAACACTCCCCGGGTCCTCAGTGACGTCACTGCGGCTGCCTGATGATGTCATGGGGGGGGGATGACGTGGGGGGGGGGAAGGGTTGGGGTGGAGATGCCCGGGGGGGGGCCCTGGGTCCCCGTGGGGCAGCAGCAGGTCACTTGGGGGACACCTGTGGGTCTCTGGGGGAAGGCAGTTGTGGGTCCCGAGGGAACCCTACAGCCCCCCATGGGTCCCTATACCCCCCTATGGTCCCTATGGCTCCCTAAAAGTCCCTATGGGTCCTATGGGTCTCTATGGCTCCCTATGGGTCTCCAGGGCTCCCTATGGGTCTCTATGGCTCCCTATGCTCCTATGGCTCCCTACGGGTCTCTATGGCTCCTACGGCTCCCTATGGCTCCCTATGGCTCCCTATGCTCCTATGGCTCCCTATGGGTCTCTATGGCTCCTACGGCTCCCTATGGGTCCCTATGGCTCCTGTGGCTCCCTATGGGTCTATGGCTCCTATTCCTCCCTGTGGGTCTCTATGGCTCCCTATTGCTCCTATGGGTCTCCGTGGGTCTCCATGGCTCCTGTTCCTCCCTATGGCTCCTGTTCCTCCCTATGGCTCCCTATAGCCCCTATTCCTCCCTATGGGTCCCCATGGCTCCCTATGGGTCTCTATGGTTTGTATGGCTCCCTATGGCTCCCTATAGCCCCTATTCCTTCCTATGGGTCCCCAAGGCTTCCTATGGGTCCCTATGGCTCTCTATGGGTTGTATGGGTCTCTATGGGTTCCTATGGCTCCTATTCCTCCCTATGGGTCTCTATGGGTCGTATGGGTTCCTATAGCCCCTATTCCTCCCTATGGGTCTCCATGGCTTCCTATGGGTTCCTATGGCTCCCTATGGGTTCCTATAGCTCCTATTCCTCCCTATGGGTCCCCATGGCTTCCTATGGCTCCCATTGTTCACTATGGTTCCCTATGGCTCCTATTCCTTCCTATGGGTCCCCAAGGCTCCCTTATGGCTCCCCATGGGTCTCTATGGGTCCCTATGGGTTCCTATGGTTCCCCATGGTTCCCCATGGCTCCCCATGGCTTCTATGGGTCGTATGGCTCCCTATGGCTCCTATTCCTCCCTAATAGTCCCTATGACTCCTAGGGCTCCTTATGGCTCCCTATAAGTCCCTATGGCTCCCTATAAGTCCCTATGGCTCCTGTGGGTCCCTATGGGTCCATATAGGTTCCTATGGCTCTCTATGGCTCCTATTACTCACTATGGGACCCTATGGCTCCTATGGGTCTCTATGGTTCCCTATGGGTCTCTCTAGCTCCTATTCCTTCCTATGGGTCCCTATGGGTCTCTATAGCTCCTATTCCTCTCTATGGCTCCCTATGGGTCACAATGGTTCCCTATGGGTCTCTATGGTTCTATATGGGTCTCTATGGCTCCTATGGCTCCCTATGGGTCTCTATGGCTCCCTATGGGTCTCTATGGCTCCCTATGGGTCCTATTCCTCCCTATGGGTCTCTATGGGTCGTATGGGTCCTTATGGGTCCCTATGGCTCCTATTCCTCCCTATGGGTCCATATAGGTCCCTCTGGGTCCCTATGGATCCTATGGCTCTCTATGGCTCCTATTACTCACTATGGGACCCTATGGTTCCCTATGGGTCTCTATGGTTCCCTATGGGTCTCTATGGCTCCTATTCCTCTCTATGGCTCCCTATGGGTCACAATGGCTCCCTATGGGTCTCTATGGTTCCTATTCCTCCCTATGGGTCTCTATGGCTCCCTATGGGTCTCTATGGTTCCTATGGGTCCTATTCCTCCCTATGGATCTCTATGGCTCCCTATGGTCCTATGGCTCCTATTCCTCCCTATGGCTCCCTATGGGTCATATGGGTCCCTATGGGTTCCTATAGTTCCTATTCCTCCCTATGGGTCCCCATGGCTTCCTATGGCTCCCATTGTTCACTGTGGGTCCCTATGGCTCCTATTCCTTCCTATGGGTCATATGGGTCCCTATGGGTTCCTATAGCTCCTATGGTTCCCTATGGCTCCTATGGGTCCCTATGGCTCCTTATGGCTTCCTATGGGTCCCTGTGGGTCCCTATGGCTCCTATGGGTCTCTATGGTTCCCTATGGGTCTCTCTAGCTCCTATTCCTCCTTATGGGTCCTTATGGCTCCTATGGGTCCCTATGGCTCCTATGGGTCCTTATGGCTCCTATGGGTGTCTATGCCTCCCTATGACCCGCTATGGGTCTCTGTGGGTCCCTGTGGCTCCCTATTGGTTTCTATGGGTCCCTATGGGTCTCTGGGTCGCTATGGTGCAGCTTCCCCATCATGCCCTTCCCCGTCCCCCCCCCCCCTCCAGTGCCCCCCCCGCCCGCACGGTCACAGCCCCGAGGACCTTTTACCCCGGGGGGAGGACAGCTGGAAGGGGTGGGGGGAGCAGAGGGGCACCCAAAATGGGGCTGGGGGCACCCAGCAGGGCCGGGGGGGGGGAGGGGGGGGGGTGCGCTCAGAGGGGGGGGGCTTCGCCACCCTCCGACTGGGGCTGGGGGCGACCGGGCCGCGCTTTGGGGCCCCCCTTCCCCCGCCGTGGGTCAGCCCCCCCGAGCCGCTCCAGCCCTTTCCCGGCTCTCCCCGCCCCCCCCCTCCCTCCCCCCGGCCCCGCCCCCTCCCCACAAAACCCCCCCCGCGGGCCCCCCCCGCCCCAACCGGAGCCGCGGAGATGGCCGAGCGCGGAGCCCCCCCCCGCCTGCTGCTGCTGCTGCTCTTGCTGCTGCCCTGCGGTGGGTCCTGCCCCATAGCGCCCCATAGCTGCCCCATGGCTGCCCCGTAGCGACCCACACCTGCCCCGTAGCGACCCATAGAGCCCCATGGCTGCCCCGTAGCGACCCACACCTGCCCCATAGCGATCCATAGAGCCCCATGGCTGCCCCGTAGCGACCCATAGAGCCCCATGGCTGCCTCGTAGCGACCCACACCTGCCCCATAGCGATCCATAGAGCCCCATGGCTGCCCCGTAGCGACCCATAGAGCCCCATGGCTGCCTCGTAGCGACCCACACCTGCCCCATAGCGATCCATAGAGCCCCATGGCTGCCCCGTAGTGACCCATAGAGCCCCATGGCTGCCCCGTAGCGACCCACACCTGCCCCACAGCGACCCATAGAGCCCCATGGCTGCCCCGTAGCGACCCACACCTGCCCCACAGCGACCCATAGAGCCCCATGGCTGCCCCGTAGCGACCCACACCTGCCCCACAGCGACCCATAGAGCCCCATGGCTGCCCCATAGCGACCCATAGAGCCCCATGGCTGCCCCGTAGCGACCCACACCTGCCCCACAGCGACCCATAGAGCCCCATGGCTGCCCCATGTCTGCCTCGTAGAGACCCATACCTGCCCCATAGCGATCCATAGAGCCCCATGGCTGCCCCGTAGCGACCCACACCTGCCCCATGGCTGCCCCGTGGCGACCCATAGAGCCCCATGGGTGCCCCATGGCTACTCCTTAGCGACCCCCACCTGCCCTCTGGCTGCCCCATAGAGCCCCACAGCTGCCCCATAGCGACCTATAGACCCCCACACCTGCCCCATAGAGCCCTAGAGCGACCTATAGAGCCTCACGGCGACCCATAGCTGCCCCACAGCGACCTATAGACCCCCACACCTGCCCCATAGAGCCCTAGAGCGACCTATAGAGCCTCACGGCGAGCCATAGCTGCCCCACAGCTGCCCCATAGCGACCTATAGAGCCCCACACCAGCCCCCTAGCTGCCCCATAGCCCCCTCCAATCCCCCCCCCCCCGGCCGCTGTGTCACCCCCTCCTTTCCCCCCCCCCCCAGGCACCCCCACGCCGTCCCCCTCCCCCCCGCCGCCGTCGCCCCCCCCGCGCTGTGACCCCGCGCTCGCGCCCATCGCGGGGGGCTGGGGGGAGGTGGTCTGGGGGGGGGAGGGGCTGCGCTACCGCTGCCCCCCCGGCCAGAGCCCCTCCCCCATCAGCCTCCGCCGCTGCCTCCCGGGGGGGGAGTGGGAGCCGCTGCCGGGGGCGTACTCCCCCAGCTGCGGAGGTGAGTCCCGGGGGGGGGGTGGGGTGGGTGTGGTGGTCCTGGGGGGGGGAGGGGGCTTTGGGGTCCTGGGAGGGGGGGGGTCTGAAATTCAGGAGGGGTCTGGGGGAGGTCTGAGAGTCTGGGGGTGGGATCCTTGGGGGGCACTTGGGGTCCTGGGGAGTGCCTCTTAAACTCGGGGGGGGTCTTGGGGGGGTGGTCAGAAGGTCTGGGGAGGGCTTCTGGGGGGACAATAAGAGGATTGGGGGGGTGGGAACCTGAGGGTCTTGGGGGGGGCTTGTAGGTGAGGGGGTAGTGGGGTGGGGTCCGTAGGGGAGGGGGTGGCTGGGGAGACTTTGGGGGGGGGGAGGGAGCGATTTGGGGGGCGGTTCGCGACGGTTTGGCTCCTTTCTCGCCCCCCTCCCCCCCCCACACCTACTTCCTCCTCCTCCCTCCTCCTCCCCCCCCCCCCCCAGCCGTTTTCTGCCCCCCGCCGGTGGAATTTGAGCACGGCTCCTTCTGGCCGCGGGGGGGCGCTCTGCGCTACGCCCCCGGCTCTCGCCTGCACTTCAGCTGCTTTGGAGGCTTCGAGCTGCGGGGGGACCCTGAGCTGCTCTGCGGGAAGGGGGGGGCGCTGGCTGGGGACCACCCCCGTGTGCGACGATGGAGGTGAGGGAGCGACACCCCACACACACCCACACCCCCCCCCCCGGTCCCTCCCCAGTGCCCCCCGGTCCTTGTCGGTGCCCCCCGGTGCCCCCTGGTTCCTCCCCGGGTCCTGCCGGGGCTCTCCCGGTGCCCCCCCGCTCCGTGCCCGGTCCCTGCCGGTACCCCCCTGGGCTCCCCTATCCCTCCCCAGTCCCTGCCCGGTGCCCCCCGTTCCGTGCCCGAGCCCTAACGGCTGTGCCCCCCGGTCCCAGCCGGGCACTGCCCAGCCCCGCCCGTGCCCCCGGTGCCCTCCGGTCCTTCCCGGTACTCCCCGATCCCTGCCCGGCCCCTTCCCGGTGCCTCCCGTTCCGTGCCCGGTCCCTGACCCCTGTGCCGTTGCCAGCCGGGCACTGCCCAGCCCCGGCCGTGCCCCCGGCGCTCCCCGGTCTCTCCTGGTCCCTGCCCAGTCCCTCCTAATCCCTCCCCGGTGCCCCCCAGTGCCCGCCGGTGCTCCTTAGTCCCTCCTAATCCCTCCCCAGTGCCCCCCGGTGCTCCCCAGTCCCTGCCCGGTGCCCCTCGGTCCCTTCTCAGTCTCCCCCGGTGACCCCCGGTCCTCGCCAGTGCACTCCCGGTGCTCCCCAGTCCCTGCCCGGTGCCCCTCGGTCCCTTCTCAGTCCCCCCCGGTGCCTCCCGGTCCTCGACGGTGCACTCCCGGTGCCCCTCGGTCCCTGCCCGGTGCCCCCCAGTCCCTGCCCGGTGCCTCGGTCCCTGCTCAGTCTCCCCCGGTGACCCCCGGTCCTTGCCGATGCCCCCCCCGGTACCCTCCCCCCAGTCCCTCCCCGGTGCCCTCCGGTCCCTGCCCGTTCCGTGCCCGGTCCTTGACCTCTGTGTCCCCTCCCTCGGTTCCCAGCCGGGCACTGCCCAGCCCCGACCATGCCCCCTGTGCGCCCCGGTCCCTTCCCGGTGCCCCCCAGTCCCCTCCCAATCCGTCCCGGTGCTTCCCCAGTGCTCCCCGGTCCCTTCCTGGTCCCCTCCCGCTGCCCTGCGGTCCCTCCCGGTGCCCCCCACAGTCCCTTTCCAGTCCATCCCAGTGCTTCCCCGGTGATCCCCAGTCCCTTCCCGGTCCCCCCCGCTGCCCCTCAGTCCCTCCCCGGTGCCCCTCGGTCCCCGCCCAGTCCCTCCCCGGTGCCCTCCGGTCCCTCCCCGTTCCGTGCCCGGTCCCTGACCCCTGTGCCGTTGCCAGCCGGGCACTGCCCAGCCCCGGCCGTGCCCCCGGCGCTCCCCGGTCTCTCCTGGTCCCTGCCCAGTCCCTCCTAATCCCTCCCGGTCCCTCCCTAGTGCCCGCCGGTGCTCCTTAGTCCCTCCTAATCCCTTCCCGGTGCCCCCCGGTCCGTGCCCGGTCCCTTCCCGGTGCCCCCCAGTCCCCTCCCAGTCCCTCCTAGAGCTTCCCCGGTGCTCCCCAGTCCCTGCCCGGTGCCTCGGTCCCTGCTCAGTCTCTCCCGGTGACCCCCGGTCCTTGCTGATGTCCCCCCCGGTACCCTCCCCCCAGTCCCTCCCTGGTGCCCTCCGGTCCCTGCCGGTTCCGTGCCCGGTCCCTGACCTCTGTGCCCCCTCCCTCGGTTCGCAACCGGGCACTGCCCAGCCCCGACCATGGCCCCAGTCCCCTCTAGGTCCCTCCCGGTGCCCCCCTAGTCCCCTCCCAGTGCTTCCCCGGTGCTCCCCAGTCCCTTCCCGGTCCCCCCCGCTGCCCCCTAGTCCCTTCCCGGTGCCCCTCGGTCCCCGCCCAGTCCCCTCCCGGTGCCCCCCCAGTCCCCTCCGGTCCCTCCCGGTGCCCCCCCAGTCCCCTCCCAGTCCGTCCCAGTGCTTTCCCGGTGCTCCCCAGTCCCTTCCCGGTCCCCCCCGATGCCCCTCGGTCCCTGCTCGGTCTCCCCCGGTGCCCCCCGGTTCTTGCCGGTGTCCCCCCGGTCCCCCCCGGTCCTTGCCGGTGCCCTCCCCGGTGCCCCTCAGTCCCCGCCCAGTCCCCCCCCCCGGTGCTCTCCGGTCCCTCTTCGTTCCGTGCCCGGTCCCTGACCTCTGTGCCCCCTCCCTCAGTTCCCAACCGGGCACTGCCCAGCCCCGACCATGCCCCCAGTCCCTTCCCGGTCCCCCCCCGATGCTCCTCGGTCCCTGCTCAGTCTCCCTCGGTCCTTGCCGCTGTCCCCCCGGTACCCCCCGGTCCTTACCGGTGCCCTCCCCGGTGCCCCTCGGTCCCCGCCCAGTCCCTCCCCGGTGCTCTCCGTTCCCTCCCCGTTCCGTGCCCGGTCCTTGACCTTTGTGCCCCCTCCCTCGGTTCCCAGCCGGGGACTGCCCAGCCCCGGCCGTGCCCCCGGGGGCGTCCCGCAGCGGCTCTCGGTTCTCGCTGGAGTCCCGGGTCCGGTTCCGCTGCGCCCCGGGGCTGAAGCTCCTGGGCTCGGCCGAGCGCCGCTGCCTCGAGGGGGGGGTCTGGAGCGGAGCCGAACCCCAGTGCCGAGGTGAGGAGGGGGCTAGGCTGGGGGGGGAGGCCGGGGAGGGGGCTGGGAGGTCCGCGGGGGGGGGTTAAGGGATTTGGGGAGGGGTCTTGGGGGGGTTATAAAGGGTCTGGGGGCTCTGGGGGGTCCTAGGGGGTCCTAGGGGGTCACTGGGGAGGGGTCTGGAGCAGAGCTGAACCCCAGTGAGGGGGCGAGGAGGGGGGAGGGCGGAAAAGAGGGGGGGGCGAGGGGGCTAGGGAGGTGGGGGGGGGGTCCGGGGAGGGGGCTGGGGGTCCGGGGGGTGGTCCTGGGGGGGCCACTGTGAGGGGGGAGGAGGTGCTGGGGCGTCGTGGGGAGGGGGCTGGGGGGGATTCAGGGGGCTAAGGGTTCCTGGGAGGGTCCTGGGGGGTCTTGGGGAAGGGGACTTAGGGTTTTCTGGGGGGGGGGGGGGGTTCTGCGGGGGGCTGGGGGGCCTGAGGAGGGGGTTAAGGGGTCCTGGGGGGGGGGCCTGAGGGGCTGGGGGGGTCCTAGAGGGTCTTAGGGAGGGGGCTCGGGGGGGTCGTGGGGAGCTGGGGGCTCACAGAGAGGGGATTAAGGGGTCCTGGGGGGGCTGGGGGGGGGTTCAGAGCGCCGGGGGAGGGATCTTGGGGGGGTTAGAAAGGGTCTGGGGGCGTCCGGGGGAGGGGGTTGGGAGGTCCCGGGGAGGAGGCTAAGGGGTCCTGAGGCATCTCTAGGGAGGGGGCTGGGGGGTCCTGGGGGTCCCTGAGGGGGCTGGGGGGAGTCTTGGGGAGGGGGTCAAGGGGTCTTGGGGAGGGGGCTGGGGGTCCCGCGGGGCTGGGGAGGGTCCTGGGAGGGTTGGAAAGGGTCTGGGGGGGTCCTGAGGGATCACTTTGGAGGGGGGGGGGAGGGGAGGTTCCGGGGGTCCTGGGGGGGGATCCTGGGGGGTCTTGGGGAGGGGGCTGGAGGTGGAGGGGGAGGCTGGGGGGGGGCCGCTGTGAAGCGGGGGGGGGGCGGCGGGGGGAGGTGTGGGGATTTGGGGAGGGGGGTGTGTGACTAATTTGCCTTCCTCCTCCCCTCCCCCGCCCCGTTCTGCCCTCCCCCTCCCCACTTTCCGCAGCCCCCAACTCCTTTGACGACCCCCAGGAGGTGGCAGCCTCCTTCATGGCCTCCCTGACCCAGGCGGTGGAGCTGGCAGAGGCCAACAACACCCAGGGTGGGGGTCCCGGGGGGGGGCCTGGAAGGGTCTGGGGGCGTCCTGGGAGGGTCCTGAGGGGGTCTTTGGGGCGGTGTCTCTATCGGGTCCCTATTGGGTCTGGGGTCTCTGCTGGGTCCCATGTGAGTCTGCTGGGTCCCTATTGGGTCTGGGGTCTCTGTTGGGTCCCCATTGGGTCTGGGGTCTCTGTCGAGTCCCTATTGGGTCTGTGGCCTCTACTGGCTCCCTATTGGGTCTGGGGTCTCTGTCGGGTCCATGTGAGGCTGTCTGTTCCCTATTGGGTCTGGGCTCTCTGCTGGGTCCCTATTGGGTCTGGGGCTCTCTGTTGGGTCCCTGTTGGGTCTGGGGTCCCCGCTGGGTCTGGGGTCTCTTTCAGGTCCTTATTGGGTCTGGGGTCTCTGTCAGGTCTGCCCGTTGGGCCTGGGGTCCCCGTTGGGTCTGGGGTCTCTGTCGGGTCCCCATTGGGTCTGGGGTCTCTGTCGGGTCTCTATTGGGTCTGGGGTCTCTGTCGGGTCCCCATTGGGTCTGGGGTCTCTGCTGGGTCCCGATTGGGTCTGGGGTCTCTGCTGAATCCATATTGGGTCTGGGGTCTCTGCTGGGTCCCTATTGGGTCTGGGGTCCCTGTTGGGTCTGCCCGTTGGGCCTGGTGTCCCCATTGGGTCTGGGGTCTCTGCTGGGTCCCTATTGGGTCTGGGGTCCCTGTCGGGTCTGCCCATTGAGCCTGGGGTCCCCATTGGGTCTGGGGTCCCTATCGGGTCCCTATTGGGTCTGGGGTCTCCGTCGGGTCCCTGTTGGGCCTAGGGTCCCTGTCGGGTCCCTGTTGGGTCTGGGGTCTCTGCTGGGTCCCTATTGGGCCTGGGGTCCCTATTGGGTCTAGGGTCCCCGTCAGGTCCCCATTGGGTCTGGGGTCTCTGCTGAATCCATATTGGGTCTGGGGGCCCCATCGGGTCCCTATTGGGTCTGGGGTCCCCGTCGGGTCTGCCCGTTGGGCCTGGGGTCCCCATTGGGTCTGGGGTCTGTGATGGGTCCATACTGGGTCTGGGGTCTCTATTGGGTCTGGGGTCTCCTTTGGGTCCCATTTGAGTCTGCTGGGTCTCCATTGGGTCTGGGGTCCCCGTCGGGTCCCTGTTGGGTCTGGGGTCTCTGTTGGGTCCCTGTTGGGTCTGGGCTCTCTGTTGGGTCCCTGTTGGGTCTGGGGTCCCTGTTGGGTCCCCATTGGGTCTGGGGTCTCTGCTGGGTCCCTATTGGGTCTGGGGTCCCTGTCGGGTCTGCCCGTTGGGTCTGGGGGTCCCTATTGGGTCTGGGGTCTCTGTCAGGTCCCCATTGGTCTGGGGCTCTCTGCTGGGTCCCTATTGGGTCTGGGGTCTCTGTCGGGTCTCTATTGGGTCTGGGGTCTCTGTCGGATCCCCGTTGGGTCTGAGGTCTCTGCTGGGTCCCGATTGGGTCTGGAGTCTCTGTTGAGTCCCTACTGGGTCTGGGGTCCCTGTTGGGTCCCTGTTGGGTCCCTATTGGGTCTGGGGTCTCTGCTGGGTCCCTGCTGGGTCCCTACTGGCTCTGGGGTCCCTGTTGGGTCCCTATTGGGTCTGTGGTCTCTGCTGGGTCCATACTGGGTCTGGGGTCTCTGTCGGGTTCCTATTGGGTCTGGGGTCTCTGCTTGGTCCCTATTGGGTCTAGGGTCCCCGTCAGGTCCCCATTGGTCTGGGGCTCTCTGCTGGGTCCCTATTGGGTCTTAGGTCTCTGCTGAATCCATATTGGGTCTGGGGGCCCCGTCGGGTCCCTATTGGGTCTGGGGTCCCTGTCGGGTCCCTGTTGGGTCTGGGGCTCTCTGCTGGGTCCCTATTGGGTCT